>NC_143017.1:84279359-84309359 GCF_055824585.1 Amblyomma mixtum | reverse complement strand
AGGCGAAACGCAAAAGGCCCCCATGTGCTGTGGGATGTCAGTGCAGGTTAAATAAAGATCTGCAGGTGTTCGAAATAATGCTGGAGTCCCCCACTGTGTCACCTTTCTTCTTTCAGTCCCTCCTTTATACCCTTTCCTTACGGTGCGGTTCGGGTGTCCCACCTATATATGTGAGACAGTTACTGCATCATTTTCCTATCCAATAAACACAGTTGGAAGTATGCAGTTTGTTCCCGTTATGTGTATGTGGTATAGGCGTTCGGTATGCAGTGCAATATTTATATATGCAGGACGTACTACAACCGCTGCAATAGACGGGGGGGGGGGGGGGGGGGGGTGCTGGGTTGCTGACAACATAAGAGCGAAACCCCGTCTGTCTGCGTGCGTGTGCGTTAATGTGTGTGCGCGTTTGCGTGCTCACTTCACGGTATCTAAAACTTAATCTTACTGCGGTGACTCGCATTGCGAGAATGCGAAACAATGACGTCTCCTCGGCACTCATCGCCTTCTTTTGCCTTTTTTCTTTAATTAATTAACTACTTAATTAGCATAATTATTTTATGCTTTAAAGATCGATTTATTTACTCTGGTAATATACGTTCTTTTATCTCAATCCACAATTTTGGTCTTTCAAACTTGGTGTCATGTTTGCTTTTTCCTTACACTTACTGTATCGTGCCTATTGAACACTTCAATGGTTTTTGCTGGTAATTGAATAATTATCAAATGTCAATTAAACTTTTTTTCGATCAGATATCACTCATCAAATACATTTCAATTCATTTTAAACTTTTGACCCCTTTGCCTGTTTTTCCGCTATTTTTCCGTCCATGGTTGGTTCCCTGTCCACTCAATATTTCGACGTCTGCTCTGTGCCGACATTGTTTCGTTATTTTTCGCTGTCTTAACTCGTCATGCTGTCGACATAATTTTTTTTTGCTCAGCATCCTCGCACCGTCCTCTATTCTAACTATTCGTTTGGTGCTACCTCTTCTGAGAACGTTACAAGTACTGCGGACACGTTTTGCTCACATGTTTTAGTGACACGACACTGCCGACATGGCCTAGAAATGCCTTCGCACTGAAAAAAGATTACGCCCTAATACACCCTAGCAGGCTGCGGTGAAATTTCTTCTGTCACACACGGATGCTCGCGAAGATCAACCTGGATCGCTCATGCCCGACAGGTGGCTGCACCTGCCATCGAAGGGCGTGGTGCACACCGCTAAACCACTGCGTCCGGATTGGTGTGCTGAGTCCCAGGGACCGACGAATATGAGATTGACGGTGACCTTGTTCAACCATTGAACCACTGCGTCCGGATTGGTGTGCAGAGTCCCAGGGATCGACGAATGAGATTGACGGTGACCTTGTTCAACTACTGACCCACTGCGTCCGGATTTGTGTGCTGAGTCCCAGGGATCGACGAATATGAGATTGACGGGGACCTTGTTTAACCACTGAACCACTGTGTCCGGATTGGTGTGCTGAGTCCCAGGGATCAACGAATATGAGATTGACGGTCACCTTGTTCAACTACTGAACCATTGCGTCCGGATTGGTGTGCTGAGTCCCAGGAATCAACAAACATGAGTTTGACGGTGACCTTGTTCAACCACTGAACCACTGCGTCCGGATTGGTGTGCTGAGTCCCAGGAATCAACGAACATGAGATTGACGGTGACCTTGTTCAACCACTGAACCACAGCGTCCGGATTGGTGTGCTGAGTCCCAGGGACCGACGAATATGAGATTGACGGTGACCTTGTTCAACCATTGAACCACTGCGTCCGGATTGGTGTGCTGAGTCCCAGGGATCGACGAATGAGATTGACGGTGACCTTGTTCAACTACTGACCCACTGCGTCCGGATTTGTGTGCTGAGTCCCAGGGATCGACGAATATGAGATTGACGGGGACCTTGTTTAACCACTGAACCACTGTGTCCGGATTGGTGTGCTGAGTCCCAGGGATCAACGAATATGAGATTGACGGTCACCTTGTTCAACTACTGAACCATTGCGTCCGGATTGGTGTGCTGAGTCCCAGGAATCAACAAACATGAGATTGACGGTGACCTTGTTCAACCACTGAACCACTGCGTCCGGATTGGTGTGCTGAGTCCCAGGAATCAACGAACATGAGATTGACGGTGACCTTGTTCAACCACTGAACCACAGCGTCCGGATTGGTGTGCTGAGTCCCAGGGACCGACGAATATGAGATTGACGGTGACCTTGTTCAACTACTGAACCACTGTGTCCGGATTGGTGTGCTGAGTCCCAGGGATCAACGAACATGAGATTGACGGTCACCTTGTTCAACCACTGAACCACAGCGTCCGGATTGGTGTGCTGAGTCCCAGGAATCAACGAACATGAGATTGACGGTGACCTTGTTCAACCACTGAACCACAGCGTCCGGATTGGTGTGCTGAGTCCCAGGGACCGACGAATATGAGATTGACGGTGACCTTGTTCAACCATTGAACCACTGCGTCCGGATTGGTGTGCTGAGTCCCAGGGACCGACGAATATGAGATTGACGGTGACCTTGTTCAACCATTGAACCACTGCGTCCGGATTGATGTGCTGAGTCCCAGGGATCGACGAATGAGATTGACGGTGACCTTGTTCAACCACTGAACCACTGCGTCCGGATTGGTGTGCTGAGTCCCAGGAATCAACGAACATGAGATTGACGGTGACCTTGTTCAACCACTGAACCACTGCGTCCGGATTGGTGTGCTGAGTCCCAGGAATCAACGAACATGAGATTGACGGTGACCTTGTTCAACCACTGAACCACTGTGTCCGGATTGGTGTACTGAGTCCCAGGGATCAACGAATATGAGATTGACGGTGACCTTGTTCAACCATTGAACCACTGCGTCCGGATTGGTGTGCTGAGTCCCAGGGACCGACGAATATGAGATTGACGGTGACCTTGTTCAACTACTGAACCACTGTGTCCGGATTGGTGTGCTGAGTCCCAGGGATCAACGAACATGAGATTGACGGTCACCTTGTTCAACCACTGAACCACAGCGTCCGGATTGGTGTGCTGAGTCCCAGGAATCAACGAACATGAGATTGACGGTCACCTTGTTCAACCACTGAACCACAGCGTCCGGATTGGTGTGCTGAGTCCCAGGAATCAACGAACATGAGATTGACGGTGACCTTGTTCAACCACTGAACCACTGCGTCCGGATTGGTGTGCTGAGTCCCAGGAATCAACGAACATGAGATTGACGGTGACCTTGTTCAACCACTGAACCACAGCGTCCGGATTGGTGTGCTGAGTCCCAGGGACCGACGAATATGAGATTGACGGTGACCTTGTTCAACCATTGAACCACTGCGTCCGGATTGGTGTGCTGAGTCCCAGGGATCGACGAATGAGATTGACGGTGACCTTGTTCAACTACTGAACCACAGCGTCCGGATTGGTGTGCTGAGTCCCAGGAATCAACGAACATGAGATTGACGGTGACCTTGTTCAACCACTGAACCACTGTGTCCGGATTGGTGTGCTGAGTCCCAGGGATCAACGAATATGAGATTGACGGTCACCTTGTTCAACTACTGAACCATTGCGTCCGGATTGGTGTGCTGAGTCCCAGGAATCAACAAACATGAGATTGACGGTGACCTTGTTCAACCACTGAACCACTGCGTCCGGATTGGTGTGCTGAGTCCCAGGAATCAACGAACATGAGATTGACGGTGACCTTGTTCAACCACTGAACCACAGCGTCCGGATTGGTGTGCTGAGTCCCAGGGACCGACGAATATGAGATTGACGGTGACAAGGGCGTCCGCAGAATTTTTTGCAGGGGGGGGCCCATTGGTTGTTGGCGCCGGAGGGGGGGGGGGGGTATATTCGTAGCGAAAAGGCACTATTTGCGGAGTAAATTTATTTATTTATATATAAATAAAAAATAAGTAAAATACACACATGAAAGAAAATTACAAGCAGCAAATTAAAGCGCGGATTGTAGAGATACATTGGAGTTTATCAACAAAGAAACAATTAAAATTAATAAAAATGCAAAAAGATACTATCAATACTCGAAGTGCTCAGTCTTACTGCATACGGGTTCTCGACTCACCCGAATTGATGACCAGCACACAGCGCAATATGTTCACAAACACGCAACTACAGTCACTCAGTCAGTCTTCCTTGAACAGCAACTGTAGGCGCCTCGGATTTTACTGAACAAATTGCGTAGTTACACGGGTGATAAATTCATTTCTGTGCTTCATTACACGCTCTCAGTGCACAGTCATCATATATATTGATTGGAAAAATGGTTGAACGAGTACTTTGAAAACAAAAGATGACTATATATACAACGAAAACTTATTTACAAGATAAATGCACGCTCGCAGCTTCATACACCTCGCTCCATCTTGCTCGCGCATCCGCACAGTCGAGCAACCGCACACACACTGCTCGCCGCTCGTCGTTTTCTCGTCCGCTGTCTTGGTTGTTCTCACCTTCGTTGACAACCCGCCACTAAAAACACCGAAGCACAAACACAGAGGCGCGCACACGTGCAAGGGCTTACTTGCCACAATATCCACGAATGCGCACTTTTGGGGTGTAAGGAACGCCGCGCGACTTCCGAGGGGAAGGGACACCCGCAACTAATTCGGCCGGAAAATTTGTTTTTGTGCTTTTATGGGGTTCAGAGCCCCAAAACGACTCAGGCTATGAGGGACGGAGTAGTACAGAGTTTCGGATCATGTCGACCACCTGGGTCTCTTTACCATGCACTGACACGCACAGTACATGGGCGCTGTTGTGATTTGAGGCCCAGCCAGAGGTGACAGGCGAGCCAGGCAGGCGCCATCGGGCTGCGTTGACCAAAGGCGCTCGTTTTCGGAGAAGACGCAAGGAACGCTGGTGTGGGGGCGCCTCTGGAGACTGCGTCGCCGTGAACAAAAGCAGCTAATCCCCTTTGCCGAAGGTTCTGAAAGCGGCGCTTCTACCGCACTGAGCTCTCCCGTGGATCGGAGGGGACAGCGAGCGGCGGCGGCGCCAACTCGTCGCCCGCTTGCCCCTGAGCAGCCCGACAAAGCGGGGGTGGACACGGCTGATTTGTCCTTCCCCCCTCAAGAATTCATCGGTGGCCGGCGTACGAACGTATCATGATAAGAGCGAGCGACCTGTGCCCTGTGCACTGTCTGCCTCCGTGTCGCTATCTCTCTAGAGATCAAAGAAACAGACACCCATCTCAAGACGGCTCGAAGCACATGCTCGCCGGTGCCGCTGCATGTCTGCAACAGGTCGTCCTTCAGCAGAGCTGGCGGTGGCGTGGTTTGAAAACGGCGGAACGACGCGCGCCCGGACGCGGCATTTCGCAGATGTGACCAAGCGTCGAAGCGGGGCTGCTTTTACCCTTTTGGCTGAGCGCACCACCGCCCCTGGCGTGCGGCCATCACTCACGGTTCGAGTGAGTGATTTTCCAGGGGGGTGCAGCCGCCCCCCCTTGCCCCCCCCCCTCCGGACGCCCATGGACGGTGACCTTGTTCAACCATTGAACCACTGCGTCCGGATTGGTGTGCTGAGTCCCAGGGATCGACGAATGAGATTGACGGTGACCTTGTTCAACTACTGACCCACTGCGTCCGGATTTGTGTGCTGAGTCCCAGGGATCGACGAATATGAGATTGACGGGGACCTTGTTTAACCACTGAACCACTGTGTCCGGATTGGTGTGCTGAGTCCCAGGGATCAACGAATATGAGATTGACGGTCACCTTGTTCAACTACTGAACCATTGCGTCCGGATTGGTGTGCTGAGTCCCAGGAATCAACGAACATGAGATTGACGGTGACCTTGTTCAACCACTGAACCACTGCGTCCGGATTTCTGTGCTGAGTCCCAGGGATCGACGAATATGAGATTGACGGTGACTTGTTCAACCACTGAACCACTGCGTCCGGATTGGTGTGCTGAGTCCCGGGATCGACGAATATGAGATTGACGGTGACCTTGTTCAAACAGTCGGCGTATATGAATGAAACATGTTGCGGAAGTTGGTGGGGGAGCGGAGCGCGGGTCGCGGTAGGGCGCCGGCTGACTTCACGAAGTTAGCGCACAGATCAGAAGGGGGTGCGGCAGCTTCGCTGCGGAAGCTATGTAGTGCTATGCAGAGGTAGAATTGCCAGCTGTGCGTGGCACCGAGTTATAACTCGTGTCAGGGCACCAACTGTCTTCACGAAGTGAGCGCGCGGGCTTGTGCTTCCCGACACGTAAGCAGAATTAAGTTCTTTGGCCGACTTTTTTGTTCGAAAAGTACTACGGTCGACTTTTTTCGTTCGAAGAGTTTCGCAAGTATACTGTTGCGTTGTACGCTTAAGGTTCAAGGGATTTCGTAGATATTATTAGACCTAAGCTGACTGATGCTCCTAGTAGCGCCTAGGAAGCGCCAAACTTGCAAACTTGCCGTCTAAAAGTAAACAGTGTCATCATTAATTAGTGTACGCGCGAAACGTGCGCGAAAGCAACGCGGCTGCATCGATAGGAGTTGACGTCATAAATGTAGCGATGGCTTCGAGTGAAAATAGCTTTGTTTCGAGTACATATGCGTGGATCACTGATCTCGAGACCTGTAGTCGGCAAAAAATTTTCAGAGCACTGCGATCCTCTTTTTCTCGCTGCGGATTATGAAATTATTCATGGCTGACACATACTGACGTTACGAACACTGCAATCGTATCCCTGGTTTCCTGTGTATCCACGCTCGCAAAGTAGTTTTTTTAAAGTGATAACTTAAATTTCATCACTGTTTATACAGCGAAAATCGCAGATAAAGTACCGTACACTCGGAGATATCAAAAAGAAATTTTTATAAATCGTGGAAGGAATATTTTCTGCAGGTACGCGCTTTCTTGTACAATGAAGAGTGGCCCTGGAAGCATGCCTGTATTAAAATTGAAGCAAATTATACTGTTCGCTGTTTTGGCAACACTAAATCTTTGCAGTCATATTTATTTATTTTATTTTAACATAATGCTAGCCTCACATTCGAGGCCGTCGCAGGAGAGGGACATCATATACACTAAACTAACACAGTTCCTGCATGTGTGAACACAAAAGCAATCGCAGTCCAGCAAGGCAATGCACATTATACAAAAGCTAAATCTTCTTTTTCCAAGCCTGGCGGCATGGAAGTTATGCTCTAGTGCGCTCCAGAACCTGCTAACCTGGTTTCCTCAGAAAGATAAGAGAGTTGCACCACAGCGAAAGGTGGAGGAATGTGTCATGCACACCCCCTTTCCATACACTTGTTAAGCGATACGTGCCGCACATCAACAGCCGGCAGTACTATGCGTAACAAACACAGGGCTCTCCAGTGCGGCGACAAGGACATTTACTGTTCACGTGGTTCTAAAAGTACACTGATCGCTGTTACTATCACAAAACTTTCAAGCAGCACTCGTTCAATGTTTTACGGCCAGGATGCTCAGGAAAACAAAAACGTTATCTTCAGATTTCACTCCGCTCGGTAAAAGAGCGAGTCTCAGAAGCAAGCCCATCTATTCCAAGTGTAAGACCTTGGTGGCAGCATCACAGGATAGGGTTGCAGATGGCACGTCATATTTTCAAGGGCGAATTTTCGAAAGCGACCAAGAAAAATGGCTGAGGCTTAGCTAAGGTTAAGCCTAGTCAGATGCCAAGCATATTGATGGCTAGGCTTGGTCGTCGCTCAAATCAGCCCTGCTTCTAGGCGGAAAGGAAATGACGCAGTAATTCTCTGTCATCTCGGTGGACACCCGAACCACACCGTAAAGGAAGGGAGGAACGCCACCACCCGTTCGGCGCGATGCCTTGCCCTTTGAACGCAACGCTTTTTGAGGAAAGGAAATGGCGCAGTAGTTCTCTGTCATCTCGGTGGACACCGGAACCGCACCGAACAGGTAGAGAGGAACGCCACCACCCGTTCGGCGCGAGCTTTATACCGCTGCTGTAGCGTCACGTGGTCAGCTGCAGCGCCTCTGATGTGGAGCCTCCACCGCCGCGGCCGACCGCGCGAGCCGGCAGCCCATCTCTCCTCTGCTGTGACGTCATGTCACGTGGTGTCACGTGGTCATGGTAGCTCCACCGCCGCGCTCGACGGGCTGTAGTGTAGCTCTAGCAATATGCTTCGCATAAAATCGTTGCATGTGCCATAGGGTTCAACGCGGACTGAAAAAGTTCCCGAAGGCTAGGTTGGTCCTAGCAAAATAGCGATACTCTGCATTAGAAACTTGCATACGTGTTATCATCTAAGAACTGACTCATAACATACGAATGAACTTTTTCATGCCATTCTTGAGGAGAGAGCCGAATGCGTGCAACCACCTCTGATTTTAAGCAAACAAGGGAAGGGGATGAGGGGCTCGTTATAAATATGACAGAAGCCAACAGCCACAGAAACCAAGGGGCACAGGGGATTTTTTTTTTAAGTTATTTATGTTGTGGTGTTGATCAATTTAGAATATTACTGAATATGTTATCGTTTAAAGATAACTGATTAGAAAAGCAGAAGAAAAAAAAAGAAGAAAAAAAAGAAGAAAAAACAACCACCTGCCGCCGGTGGGATCCGAACCCACGACCTCCGAATTACGCGTCCGGTGCTCTACCTCTGAGCTACGGCGACGGCTGTCAATTCTTCGGCTTTCGGGGGTATTTATGTGTACAAGTAACCTAACCTTGAGAGTGTTCATCAGCGCCACCCACGTTCATAAGCGGCGGACGTAGAACGTCCTGAGTTACCGCAGGTGTGACGTAGAACGTCATCGAACGGAGAGGGTGGAAGCAGCGTGAGAACCCTCTTATGCTTCCTAAGGCGTCAAGGCTGCTAGAATCGAGGCCCTCGCTAAGCAATTAAGCAAACAAGGGAAGGGGATGAGGGGCTCGTTATAAATATGACAGAAGCCAACAGCCACAGAAACCAAGGGGCACAGGGGATTTTTTTTTAAAGTTATTTATGTTGTGGTGTTGATCTTCTGCTTTTCTAATCAGTTATCTTTAAACGATAACATATTCAGTAATATTCTAAATTGACCAACACCACAACATAAATAACTTTAAAAAAAAATCCCCTGTGCCCCTTGGTTTCTGTGGCTGTTGGCTTCTGTCACACCTCTGATTTTAGGTATTTATGCAGTCTGGAAATAGAATATTGACGTGACATTCATTACCCATAGATGCGACACGCTCATCCGTGTGTGAAGTACGAAGCAGGCGTGAGAATCAGATGGAAACCCGCCACAATGTGCCTGTCAGAGCATATCGTGCCTGCAGCAGCTCGTGCTAATCGCGCCAGAACTCTATCTTAATTGTGACAGCATACTATCAGTAATGAAATATTAACACGTTGTTTCTTCCAGCTCATTACCTAGCCAAATGAAATATACGTTGCGCAAGAGTAGCTGCGGTTTTACTGCTGCTGAAGCGGGTTAGACTGCGAAAGCGGTGGTGTATTGGGCAACTGTACTTGGCTTAGCGTCTGTAGCCTTGAGTGTGTTCCGGACAATGCATTGGCAGCGTGTCAATCCTCCTCCCCACGCTGGAAGTTGGCAGTTATATTAATAGTTGGTCGGAAGGGATTGCTCACCCTATGAACGCTGTGACCTATTGGCGCAGTGCCTTGTGTATGCCATAACATGCTCTGCGCTAACGCATGCAGCCGATACTTTTCTCTCAGCACTGCCGTGAACCACAAAGCGCGATTAACGCGTCCACTGACCGAGGCGGCAAATTATGAGCCGTTCCTTTGATCAAAATAATCAGGATATAGAACGTCGTTAACGCCAAAGAAAATAATGTTCGCGGACGGAATACAATTTCAGTGCCGCTTTTCTGCCACAACGTTGTCAATGTCAACGTATGCAGTGCACATCTGCTACTACCGCCACGCAGCTTAAATCGCGACTTAGGTGTCCACTGTCCCAGAGAGGCAGTTATGCGTTTTTTTTTTTTTTTTGCCATCGAAGCTCCCGCCCTTCATTGGTTTCGGCGCAGCTGCGAAGCGGCTGAAGGTCGCTGAAGGTCAAAGCAACGGAGTCGGCGAAACTCGCGGACATGGCTAGTAAACCTTTCGGTTCGAAAAACATTCATAACTAAGGCGAAGACGGCAGACGAGCTCGGTGCACCTTATCCTAAGTTCCCAATTTTTTGCGCAACCTTTTTTTACATGGCCGTGCACTAACTTGCCCAACAACTCAGCCTGCTGCTTACCTAGCGCATGGTTTGAGCTCCAGCGCATTCATAACGCCTCAGTCGCCCTATTTCCTCCGTGAGCTAGCGGCCAATGAGGGCAACTCAAGCAGCCTTTCTACGGAAGCTACGCGGCGACAATTCAAAGGCGAACAATACCTGTGCTTTCAGGCTTGTGGTCTCCTTCAAGGTGGCCCTGTATTTCCGGAGCTCAGCTGCGGTGAGCCGCCAGGGTCCTGCTCTCATTTATTATATTCCCGGGTAAAACGACGTCCGGGAACTCCTTCAACTCCGGTAGGCTTGAGCAGTAGGACCCATCGCTGTCGTCCATACCAGCGGCCAGGCTTCCTGAGGGCGGGACAGCGCGCCAAGTGCAATGCATTTCACGTGCCCTTTTGGGACCGACGTCCTTTTCTTCGTGTTCTTTCCTAGGTATTATTCGTGATATTCAGGAGAGAACATGAACTTGACCGTGAAGGGTGGAATGAATGACCTTTCAGCCTCAGTGAAATATCGAGACGTCGAAGACAAAGAGCAGAGGAGTAATTTTTTTTTTTTATGGGGATTTAACGTCTCAAGCGACTCAGGCTATGAGGGGCGCCGTAAGGCCTCCGCAAATTTCGGCCATCTGTTATTCTTTAACGTGCACTGTCATCACACACTGTCATCAAACACAGCACTGTCATCCCACATTTTCACCTCCATCAAAATTCGACCGTCGCCGCTGGGATCGAACCCGCGTCTTTCGAATGAGCAGCTGAGAGCCATAACCTCTGAGTTGCCGCGGCAGCTGTGGAAACAATTATTAACGGTAATAAGAACTAAGGCATGAAAAGAAGGCAAGGAATTCAACGTATGGGCCGAAACATCCCGTATATGCAACCCAATGTTCCACACTAGCAATCCTTAGCTATGCACTTTTTGATGTTCACCTGAGAACAACACCGCTAAATAAGAAAGAAAACTCGTTGGTTCCGAGAAAGTTGCAGGACTCCTGAAGTATTGGATGCAATATATGTGGTGTGACGAATCGCACGAATCGCACAGGATTCGTAGAAACAAACACATTTTTTTATTTCTGAAATAAATTACATCAACTGAGGCAATTTACAGAAGCAAAAAAGAAAACGAAGGGAAATGAGACATGTAGTCCAAGGGGGTCGCGGGCACTGGGGGCTCTTTTGGGGAGTGCGCTGTGTTCTCATCTTATTTCAGTGGGCCTGTACAATTTCAATATCGTTGTGAGTGCTGTGCACCCTTCGTTGCAACTTCGCCTCGAATGAGGGCGAAAATCGCAGGAGATTTGCTCGCAATGAGTAGCATTAAAATTTTGGCTTGATGGTTCCTACCCGGGACCAGTAGCACAACAGGACAACGGGCCGGTGAACGAGTAGACACACACGCGACATTGCCGCTCATTACATTCTCATTTATGGTACAGTATTTGTCAGCAGTGTACAGTCGAGCAGACTTGTTTCTACCCATGCAGTGCGGCTTGTTTTGTATTGGCACAAGCCCAGGCCATTCAACAGCTCAAATAGTCACTCGTTTTCGACCGAAGCTTAGGACTTCCGGACACCTACACGCAACCACCACACATGAAATTTTGGGGCGTGTACTTTTCAAGGCTGTATATCTTAATTCTTTCAGCTATTTATCTAAATTCTGCACTTCTGGCCTATGAGTGAAACCAATCCAAGAGAATTGAAATCCTGCCCCATGCCAACAACACTCATAAGACTACATATGACGTTTAAAAACTGTCCACTTTCTATATATCTCCTGAAGAGCTCTCATTGACAGTATGGTGAACGTGGAGGCATTCTGTTAGAATATGCTGCGACAGAGCAAACTCGATGCCATATATTCTTGAGAAAAAAACCCCAAGCGAGAACTTATAAACTTCCACGCAGATTGCTGATATTGCTGAGGTTGCCAGAGGGAAGGCACACAACTTCCCTCTTGGAACAGTGGACACCTCAAACGTGCTTTAACCTAAGTGGTGGTAGTGACAGGTGTGCGTTGCCATTGACAACGTGGTGCCAGAAACGCGGCGCGGAAGCCATAGGCCGTCGGTGTTCGTTGTGTTCATTGGCGTTGACACTGAAAATGTTATACACTTCGATCATTTTAAGGAAAGGAAGTGGTGGGCATAATGGCTCACTGGGTCCGTGGATGCTTAATCGTGCTTATAGGTATGTAGGGTGATGAGAGAGAGATGTTGGCTGCAGTGTTGTATCAGAAACATGGCGCTGAAGCCATAGGCCGTCGGGATTCATTGTTTATTGGCGTTGGCCTTGTCTACTTTTTACACTCCGATCATTTTAAGGAAAGGAATTGCGCATATCTGGCTCTCTGGGTGAGTGGGCGCCTGAATCGCGCTTATAGGTACGATGGGTGATGAGCAAGAGATGTGGGGTGTATGCGTTAGTGCTGACAACGGTGAGTGAATTCTCGCGATCAAGAACTAACTGCGACCTGCCAGGGTGGCATGGTGGGTAGCCCGCAGCGGCGAGCGCGTGCGACGAGGCACGCCAGCTGTGCGTAGTGTCATCACGTTCTCCTCGCGCATGCGCAATATGGTCGAGCAAGAGAGCACGCAAAACGGTCAGGGTGGCCAATGTAGCTCAGGCTACAAAAAGCGTCGTCCCTTCGTCGACTACAAGACCCGGATATTCAGGCCAGCGATGAAACCGACTGCTATGACACCTTCGACGCTGGTTTCAGCATCGCAATTTTGGAGAGGCGTTTGCTGGCACTCTACGCTCTCATTAAATGCATCATCTCCAGCGACACACTTTACCTGCCTATTATAGCTTCCGACGTGCACCACTAGCGCAAGTGTCCAATTAGCGCAAACGTCTCCGCCCTCGATTAGGGACTGGAAGCCATCCCTCTCGGAGCGGATGGGTGCTGTAAATGTCGGCCCTGCCTACAATCCAAAGACTCATCACAAAAGCTCTTTGTGTACACCTCTTCTTGGCCGAACCCCCTGTGTGGGTATGCGCCATTCTACGAGGTGACAGCAGAACTGCTAGGCATGCGCTGCGGACAGCGTTGAAGACATGGCTGCTGAGCGGACGTGTTGTTCGCTGGCCGTCGCTGCTCATCGGGTCCAGAAGCCGTCTACAGTAAATGTGGGGCTCCGCCACTGTTGACACCCGACGACAGTTTCGACGCACGCTACGCTGCACCCGCCGTCTCTACGCTCCTGCGTGTCTTCCCCCTTCGCTTGGCCTTGCCGCTGCAAGCCCGCTGTTCGCGCATGGTATTGGGGAGCTTCTTCTAGCCGGCGAGCCAGCCCTTCTTCCTTAACGGAACTCCAGGATGGCGGACTGGAAGAACCAATGATTCGACCCACCGCTTCCAGCCTTCAGGTCACAGGTTGTTGGCGCGTTGTTTCACTGAGTCCGAGGGTGCACTGTACATGAACGGCATCACTGTCAAGCCGTTCAAACACGCTGTCCTCTGCAACATCTTCCAGCGCGACCTTCTGCTCCGACTTTCCTGCTCTGGCTTGGGCTGCCGGCCGTTCGATGACCTGCGCGCAGCTGTCTTGGCGGGCTTCCGCGCCTGCTACCTCGCGCTGCCGATCTAGGACCCCGCAGACCCGCTTTCGCCGCAGCCAGCATCTAGCCCCGCTCCAGCCTCATTCCCTCCCTCGCAGTTTGCATCAGTTTGCCCTGCCTCGGCAGCCCCTGTCCACCTGCCCACCACTCTTGCCCAACGTCTCCGGCCTGGCCGTCTTTTTCCTCGGCACATCCCGTACGTCCAACACGGGCGTGTATACACACGCTTGTCTTCCCCGCTACCTGCTGGCTTCCGGCGTGGCACTGCCACGATGCACACTTCTGCGTCCTGGCTCATCCAGCCCAGCCCTCTTTATCCACTGTCCGCGTCATGAACTCGCCTCCGCGGGCGTCTTTCTACCAAGGCGGGTGCACTCAGCCGCCACCCGCACGGCGTGGGTACCCTGAGACGCGCGGAGTAGCAACGTTCTGTGAGAATAATCCACCCCCATGGTTGTTCTCCCAGAATTTCACTTCTGTCTTCACCGTATGCCCAACACGCGCGTACACACACGCTTGTCTTCCCCGCTACCTGCTGGCTTCCGGCGTGGCACTGCCACGATGCACACTTCTGCGTTCTGGCTCATCCAGCCCAGCCTTCTTTATCCACTGGCCGCGTCATGAACTCGCCTCCGCGGGCGTCTTTCTACCAAGGCGGGTGCACTCAGCCGCCACCTGCACGGCGTGGGTACCCTGAGACGCGCGGAGTAGCAACGTTCTGTGAGAATAATCCACCCCCATGGTTATTCTCCCAGAATTTCACTTCTGTCTTCATGCTGTGCCCAGCCAAATCATACGGTACTTTCTGGCAACGATACGCCTCCCAGACAGCATCTTGGAGCGGCTCATCTTACCGCAACCCGGCCCAACGCTATGCGTTGACGTCAAGGTGGCCGTCATTTCCTTCTACGGCATTCCTCTCACTCGTTCAAAGGCTTGCGGAGCTTCCACAACCCATGGAGCGCTGCCTGCGCTGTCGCTACCTCGTGCCCAACCGTCGTCCAAGCGGTAACCTACTACTCGTGTCAGTCTGCGCCACTGGACTGAAGCCACTCCGTCTCGTCGCCGCAAGCGTACTTCAACTACTGCGATTTCTTTGGAAAGCGGAGCCGCATCACTCCGCACCCTGCAGTCGCGTTCTGCGACTCTACATCGGCAGAGCGCCACGATCCATGCCACGCGCCCTCCCTGGTACGTGTTGTAGAGCCGGTGACGACTGACGTCGCCTTGGTGCTCGCTCCGATTCCCCTACCCCAAGAACCTGACAGGCGGCAACTTTCTGCTTGCACATTGTCACCGCCAGTCTCTCGTGCATACATACGTCAAGATCCTCTTTCACTGTCTGCACCACGCCGAATTCCTCCCATGGCAGCTGCACCATCCGCTGCGTGCACAGCATCGCCCACTGCTCCCCGTGTCGTTCCCTCCATGTCAGGGGGTTGTCGCTGTGCTATTCGCACTTTTGCATTGAAGCTCAGAGCAAGAAGACTGCCTCTGGCTTATACTTCATCGACGTCATATCGGCTGGCTACACCCGTGCATCTCTACAGCAGCTACCGCGCACCATTCTGGTCAGCCTTCTGCTGTTGATGAGCGCGCGATGCAACACAACCTGGTCAAATCTCATACCCACTACCCACACAGCCAGCACAAGCACCTATCATCTGTGGTGCGCGTGCAGCATCTTCACAGTTGCTCTCCCTACATCGGCTGCCGCATAGCAACCACTCATGGCTCCTCAGCTTGCTCTCCAGTCGTCCCGCCTCCCAGGCCGATGTGGGTTTGCTCACAATCCGGTAGACACTTTGTGATGGCGCCGCAAGTACAGGTGCCCTAGGTAGGTAAGCTGCCAAATGCCAGCTATGTGGCTTTTGGAGGGACAATATTGCAGATGTTTTGCCCGTGGCCAGTGAGACACCACCGCCGACTCCGACGGCGATGCCAGATATACTGAATGAATTTGCCAGTGTCCTGTATAGCTAAACACCTGCCACCTACCACCGTGGGCGGTTTGCTCACAATCCGGTAGACACTTTGTGATGACGCCGCAAGTACACGTGCCCTAGGTAGGTAAGCTGCCAAATTCCAACTGTTGCTTTTGGAGGGAGAATATTGCAAATGTTTTTGCTCGTGGCCAGTGAGACACCACCGCCGACTCCGACGGCGATGCCAGATATACCGAATGAATTTGCCAGTTTCCTGTATAGCTAAACACCTGCCACTTCTGCCACTTTTGTGCGCAGTGATGTGATTTTAACGCCGCAGCGTTCAGGCATTCGTGTCGCAGAAAATGCGGCAACGCCGCTGTGGAACCTGGGCGAACATTCTGAAACAAATTCACAGAGAAAGCAGCTTAGGAGGCAGGTCGGTCACCTAAGTTGAATAACATGGTGGCTTCATCAAAACCTGTCCTTATGTTCCAACTGCGTACTGTGATAGGTGACATTCCAATTAAAAGGCTAATGGGCAAAAGCAGAATGAGTTGCATCAGCACTACCGGGGGCACCGGCTTTCGTTGTAGGGCTCTAGCGCTTCTTCTAACCGCTGCACAATTTCGCCACGAGTGGTATAAGGATACCCAGAAATGCTTGAATGTAAATTAGACATTGACTTATTCCTTATTTAAGGGTCCATGAGTCAGCATGTAGCGCGTTAGATGGCGGGGTGATACACAGCGCTTCTTCGCAGTAATCGCCTGGGTGGGAAGGGTGACTATACAGGTTGGGCGCCGTGATTTCAGACAACGCCGGTAGCCGCTGGGGGAACACTCACGTGGCCGGCGGTAAACGGTTTTTCAGAAGGCCAGCATTACCTTCGAGCATGCATAACGAAAAAGTTCCCTCGACCCGCCAGCCTCTCCAGGAAGCCCCCTTTGTCAGGGGAAGCGCTCCCTGTCACGGATGGCGCAGGCAAAGAAGTGCTGCGCATTAGCGTTCATGGCGGAGACCCCGGGACATAAGGGTGGCCCGGACCCCTGCTGTGATCTTGTCTTTTACGTCTTTAATAATGGACAGCAGTTCCTCGTGCGCCACTAAAAGGGAGGTATCCGTGCACAGCTCTAGGTTGTCGGGGGCCGGGTTCTTTGGGACAGCGGCAGTTGGCGAGGAGAGGCTCGGAACGGCAGTTAAGGGAGTCAGGATAAGGATATCTCCCACCTCTTTCAATCCGCCCCACTCTCTGATACTGACTTCCTAGTAGCCCTGAGGAATAGCTACCCATGCAACGACCCCCCTGCTCATCTTCCCAACTACTCTGGCTCCGCGAGCCCCGATCTTGCTGCAGCCATCTCCCTGCGCGAGGTTCGTGCGGCGCTACTCAAGCTCCGCACCACCTCGACCGCGGGGGCTGACAGCATCAATAACAAAGCACTCCGAAACCTAGATAGCCCTTCCCTCGAACCCTTTACCAACCTTAGCAATACACGCTGGCAGGCTGGCACTCCTGTCTCCGCATGGACCCATGCACATGTCTCATCTCCAAACCCGGCAAAGCTTTTTGGTCTAGAACACATCCGCCCCATCTCTCTCACCTCCTGTCTCGAAAAGCTGCTCGAGCACGTCACCCTGTCCCGCCCGCAGACTTATCTGGATGACCACGACATGTATCCGGACTCAGACTTTCGTCCCCAATTGTCCACCCCAGCTATCATGCTCCAGCTTTCCTCCCTCCATGTCGGACCCCGTTGTCCATGCTTACAACACCGCTTTTTTCCCACACCACAAAGGTCTTGTGCCCGCTTCTCTTCAACATAAATAACCCTCTTCCCGCTGGCTCGTGCCCTGCGCACTACTCCAGCTCATCTCATGCTTTCTACGCCGATGACATCACCCTCTTGGTGACCACCGGCAATCTTGGCGATGTGGAGGCCGCTCTCCAGCAGGACGTGGACGCGGTTTTGACTCACGCGGGCTATCGGGTTGAGCTGTTCCCCGTCCAAATCGGAGGTTTTGTACCAGCTGCCTCCAGGGGTGGCCCCCATTTCGCCTTTTCCCAACCGCCACCACGGCATGCGCATACACGACCTCCGCCGCTTCGTCCAAGCCTCTGTTCTAAGCCTCTTAATCTATTCACTTCCTCACCTCTACCTTTCTCGAACCGAGGAGGACAAAGTCCACAGGCACATTCGCTAGGCGTATAAGCCGCCCTGTTCCTTCCGACATCTACCTCGACGGCTCCGCTATTGGCCATGGGTGTCCACAACTCCCTTACGGAGCTGAGGGAGGCCCATCGTATGGTGCAGCTCCAGCTCCACCGTCTCTCCCGAACCCCCCCCCCCCCCCCCCCCCGGGTCACGCACTTCTCTCCACCCTTAAGGTCTGCCCTCTTATCCTCCTACCCACCTCACTCCTCATAAGTTCTCGATTTTCCTCCCTCCTAACCATTCAACACTTTCCTAAGAATACACGCCTGAACACCACCGCTCCCACAGAGGAGCGCCAGCCTCCACGCTATGGCGTCAGTATGGACGGAAACCTGCCATGTCTTATGTGGATGCTGCCTCGTACAGTCGCTACCCAGCCCACACTCTTTCAGTCACTGACAACTCTCTCCAACCCACTCTTACTGCCTCATTCCACACTTCGACCTCTGTAGATGCCGAGGAGGCCCATGCCGTCACGCAGACATCCGCGGAATACATTTTCAGTGGCTCCAAGCATGCGTTCTACAGCTACGCGTTTGGACGGATGGCACCCCGGGCCATCGGCATCTGAAGTTCAGACACCAAAATCGAAAAAAAAGAGGAGGGTCCACTCACGCGGCCCATCCTGGCAACGAGGCGGCTAATTATATCGCTCGCAATTCGACCAGCCAAGCAAGCCAGGACCCGCCTGGAATGAATACGCGCGACGCGCTCCTCACGTTCCATGATATTACTTTACACTACCGCCTCTCTCGTCTCACATTGCCCCCTTCGCACAAATTCCTTTCCCAGCACCGCCAACGCATGTGGCATCACCTTCAGGCCACACCTTTCTCACCTCTGCACGCGTGCCATCCTCGTTCCCCGAGGAGCTGGCCGGCCGCTTATGTGACAGCCCAAGAGCCGACTACGCTCATATCCTATTCTCGTGCCCAGCACAATTTGCTCCTGCCTCTTGGTATCCAAACAGTCCGCAGCAGTGGGAGGCTGCTTTGTCCAGCACCGAGACGAATCTCCAACTTCGGCTGGTGACATGGGCAGAGGACGTCCAGACTATACTTCGTCTCACAAGATGTTTGCAGCACTACGGAAGGTAGAGCTCTCTCGTCCAATCAGGGCTGCAGAAACGCAGAAAATAGTCCCTCGAATATTTGAGTGTATGACTATTAATCAAAACAGTAAGCATTGCAGCTAAAAACATGATTTGGACAGGTATATTTAAATGGTAGGGAGGGTTTCAATCACTGGTGAAATTACCAGACAAAGCCCGTACGGACACAGCTCTGCGGAGGCCTGCTGCGAGGTAGTGATGCGTCGCTACTTTCCAACATGGCGTCGGTCGAGTCTGTTGTGTCTCCTGTGTGCTCTACACCGACAGTGCGCTGTTGGGGGACACCACAAGGCGCGGTGCTATCCCCCCTACTCTTTAATTTGGCGATGCTCCATCTCCCGGACCAGTTGCAGGGTATTGACGGCATACGGCATGCGCTGTATGCCGATGATATCACGATCTGGGCCACAGAGGGAAACTTAGGGCGCATGGAGGAATGCCTGCAAACAGCCGCTCACGTAGTGGATCGCTACGCAGGGCACTGTGGTCTCCAATGCGCACCCAGCAAATCTGAATTTGTACACCTTAGGGCATCACCTAAGGACAATACCAAAATACATCTCTCCTTAACAAGTGGCCCCATACATGAGGCCAAAGAAATTCGAATACTCGGACTCTTCATCAATAGCCAAAGAAGAGTAGACACAACATTGCACAAGCTCCGCAAAATTGGAGACCAGGTGGGCAGTATGGTCCGTCGCGTCTCCAATAAGAGAGGGGGTTTGCGAAGCAAGGATGCAGTTCGGCTGGCCCATGCTTTCGTTATCAGCCGAATTCTCTATTCGGTCCCTTATCTACACTTGCGGAAGCACGACGAAGACAAAGTTGAGGTAATACTCCGTAAAATGATGGTAAGAGGGCACTTGACCTTCCTGTCTCCACCTCCAATGCGAGACTTCGTGCATTGGGAGTGGTGAACACCTTTCAGGAGCTCAAGGAAGCCCATCTCACAAATCAATACACGAGGCTAGCCCAAACGAAGTCGGGCCGGGACTTGCTAGCCCGGCTTCACATCCAACACGATTTCCACATTCAGGAGCGGGTCCGAGTGCCCGAACTCTGGAGACGCGCTGTCAGAGTTCGACCCCTCCCCACTAAGATGGATAAGGAAGACCATAGTGGTCGTCGCCAGGCTAGGGCGGAAGCCTTAGCGCGCCACTATGGCAACAAGCAAGGTGTCTACTACGTAGATGTAGCCGGGCCGACCCACGGGGGGTGGTACACTGCCGCGGTCATACATCAAGAAATACAGGTGGATGGTCTGTCCTTTCAAGCCCCAGGCACAACACAAGCTGAAGAGGTTGCTATCGCCCTAGCTGCTTCTGATACCAAATCAAAACACATCATAACTGATTCGCGTTCGGCGTGTAAAAATTATGAGACTGGCTCGATAACTCCACTAGCTGAACGAATATTAAGGAACTGCAGCCGAGACACCGATCCTACTCCCCGCTGCATAGTTTGGACTCCGGGCCATCAGGGCCTAGCAGGAAACGAAGCTGCAGACGCGGCGGCCCACTCATTCACCGGGCGTTCCCATTGGCTCCTGAGCACCTGAAACCTGAAGGTGGCTCTTTACTCTCGTTCAAAGACATAACATCTTATTATAAGGATAGGCACCGCGTGTACCCAGCCCCGCAAAGGGACTGGGGAAAGCAAACGAACGCGTTCTACTTAGACTATTCACTAATACAATGCTGTGCCCGGCAGTATTAAAACATTTCGATCCCGCGTTCACTGGCAGGTGAAAACACTGTGGCGAGGTGGCTGACACCTACCACATGGTTTGGGCTTGCCAGCGCAACTCGAGCTAGCTCTCTCCCCCCACCCCAACCCTACCAGAGAGGAATGGGAGGCGGCCCTGCTTGGCTGCTCGGACCTTCAGGCCCAAAAGGCTTTGGTCTAGAGGGCTAAGCTGGCGGCTTCGACCAATGGGGTCCCGGAATAGGGACTCCACCCATTGCGGGGCTCTTTAAGAAAGCCTCACCTCTTTTATTAAATAAAGGCTTTTCATCATCATCCCCAAGCAGGCGAAGCAGGTGGCTTTAAATGTTCTTGAAGCGCTTCGCGTCGAGTGCGGGGGCAGTAGTTGGAGTACAAATGCGCTCATCAAGAGGACGGCAAAACTCACGCAGGTGAGCGAGCGAACGCTTTACAAGTGGACAACGGAGACGCGTTGAACGCGGGCCGAGTGTTGTTGAACGCGGGCCGTTTAACGTGCGTTGCCTCTCGCGCAGCACATGGGCTTGTTTTGCATTTCGCCACCATCGACACTCGGCTGCCTCGGCACGCTGGAGTAAATAAATTTATATGCACATCACACGATTACTGAAATTTACTGCGACGCGACAACAGAGGAACTGATGAGAAAAGGTTGCGACAAAAAAAAAGTGGGGCTAGTCCCTTTGGAACGGGCGTCCGCCTGTTCAAAAACAAACCAAGAAAAGAATAAAAAGACATCAAGCGCCACCTGCTATAGGTAGAAAGAAGCCACCTGGACATCAGGTGGATCGAACCACAGGCGCGTAGGAACACACTAATGTAGTGCGCGCCACCGTGATTGGACGAGAGAGCTGTACCTTTCGTAGTGCTGGAAACTGCTTGTGAGACGGAGTATAGGCACAGCATCGAGGCCACAACCAGCAGCCTGATGGCCGCCCGCATTGCTGCTGCACAATTTTGCTTTTTTATGCCTTAAGTAAATAAGTTTTTCACCACCCGTTACTGCATTTTGCGGCATCGCCGTTGACCCTCGTAACCAGCTCCGCATCCGGGGCAGCTAGATAGTATTCTAGTTCACTATAGGGGCAGCGCGCTGCTCTAGCTGCTCAACCTCCTGGCACCATTTTTCCCGGACGCCCAAGCCCAAACGCACCCATCCCCAGGTGCATTTGTCCACTTGCGTTCTCAGTTTGCCCCACATAACAAATCTTTTAGAGCGCAGCTCTTTGGCGTCCGTTCCTGGGTTTCGCGTCGGCGTCGGCGTCGGCCTCGTAACCAGCTCCGCCCCCAATGTCACGCTTTTCAATTGGTCGAAATGCTCGTAACAATTGTACTTTGGCTAGTAACCATGCAACCAATCAAAGGGATCGTATAGTGATGCTCAACTAAGTTGGACTGAGTTTAGTTAATTGCTTAATTAATCAATTAGCCTAATTAATATAGAGGAGAATGAAGATGTCAGAAGAAAAGAAAAGAAACACGCGCGCCGCAGCGACAACAGCGTCCGCGGAAGGAGACGCTGCTGGAAAGAAACATAAGTACGAAGCCGCGTTCCCTCCACCACCACGCACTTCCCCACTCAGTAAGACGTTGCTCGTTTCATATACGTTGTGTCGAACATCCTAGACAGTTCCAACAATTGACAGGTTAATGACAGAACACGATGGATAGAAATAAAATAATATAAATATGAAATAGCCTAATTAACCTTTCTAGTTAGACCGCAGAAATCAATAAAACCGAGAACGAAATTGGTCGAGTTGGGGAATCGAACCAGGGTCTCCGGAGTGCGATACGAGCACGCTAGCCACTCCGTAATGCCAGCTGAATGGTTTGTAATGAACAAAGGCGCGTCTAGCTAATACGGCGTCTTCGTTCACTCCCATCTTCCCCCTTTTCCTTACGGCGAGGTGCAGGTGTCCACCCAGATATGCGAGAGAGATATATTTCCTTTCCTCAAAAAATAAATTTACCGTCCAGCAAGGCGTACAGCCGAATTGGCGATGGCGTTCTGTGGACTCCCTGGCAGCGTTGCAAGACCCTGTCGCGTTCCACTCTTACAGGCGAAGCTTAACATGTTAACCACACATCAGTAACACACGCAGACAGCCAATGGACGCGTCATTCGCTGGCAGCACTTGATTCATCATTCACAACCACATTCTTAACGTACGCTCCCTTGCCGCACATGCCAAGGACGTACACCACGATCACATTCTGCGCCATTCCTCTGTACTTTGCTTTGCTGAAACCTGGATGGATCCCGAAGAGCCTCTCGAAATCATAGATTTCCTATACTGCTGTGGTGCTCGCAGAGACCACAACAGAGCGGCGGGAGTCGCTATCTACTTGCGCACAGGTCTCTCTGCAATACGAGTCGAAATGTTTGGCACGTCACATGAAGTTGGCGAACTGTGCGCCGCAAAGTTGCCCAACGGCTTGCTGGTAGTAGCTGCCTACTTCGCCCCTACCGCACTCACGAAAGACGTCGTGCACTTCCTGCAACTCGCATTGCGGGAGAACATCCCGTTCCTCTCGCTCGTAACGCGTCCCACGGCTGTGACAACCTCGCGAGGCACTTGTATAGATCTCGTCTTTGAGAATCAAGCATTGGTGTACCAAGTCGAGCATATATCAGTCTATTTCTCCGACCACAAAGCTTCCTTCATGACTGTCAAGAACTGTTAGTGGAATCTTTGTTAAAGGAATACGTGTGAAAAATAAAAAAAAAAAACTCTGTGATAGCGCATACATGTGTTGCTCGATTTCTTTGCCTCAATCTATCGAAAAGGTGAAACAGCTTATTTGCTGCGCTCAAATTTCGCATTAGGAAGTAACGTAATCGTCGGTAATTTTTTTCTTTAATGACACGAGCGCATTTGTGTACGGTTGCAAATTCCTGATAAAAATAAGTAATATATGCGGGCTTTCTTTATGCTTCGTGCATTTCTTCGCTTGTGGGGCATCTATTGACAGGGTGGAACCAGCGGAACACAGGCGCTGGACAAGAAAAAGGAGGTACACACACCACACCGCTGGACTTAACTGATTTATTTCCAAGAAAACCACCACATTTAAATGTTTCTCTGCGTGGTGGTTTTCTTGGAAATAAATCAGTTGCAAGTCCAGCGGTGTGGTGTGTGTACCTCCTTTTTCTTGTCCTGCGTCTGTGTTCCGCTGGTTTTCACCCTGTCAACACTATGAACCAACTAAAAAGGCTTACTCCTCTTCCGACGCAAAGCAAGAAGACATGCATAATTTGTAAAACGTTATCAACGCCAATGCCAATGAACACAATGACCGCCCATGGCCTATAGCCGCTCGACGGCCTATGGCTTCGGCACCGCGTTTCTGACACAACCTTGTTTGTGCCTGCAGCCCACATTCTCTCATCCAGGCGTGGACTAGTACTACACACAACAACACAACTTGAACACCCCAGAGACGTGCGAGTCTGTCCTGCGTACTTCCGAGCCAGCAGACCAACGCCGACTTATGCAGCGCGCGGCGGAGGCCGGATCCCCATCGACCTCCTCTAAACCAGCGCAAACGGTCCTTAGACTGGTCCCTTGTTTTTGGGCGTAATAAAAGGGTTCCCTACCATCTACGTACCTATAAGCACGATTCTGACGTCCACTGACCCAGGGAGCCAGTTAGGGGGCACTTTGCTGACCCAAAGTGCGGTGAGGCGAAAGCCTTAAGCGCAGTGTTGACGCTTGTCTCACTAATGTGTGGTTTAAGATGATAAGCTTCGTCTTTAAGAATGGAACGCGACAGCGTCTTGCAACGCCGCCAGGGAGTCCACAGAACGCCATCGTCCATTCGGCTCTACGCCTCGCCTCGACGGTAAATTGGTTTTTGAGGAAACGAAACGATCTCTGTCGCATATCTCGGTGGACACCTGGACCTCGCCGTAAGGGAACGGCGGAAGATGGGAGTGAACGAAGACGGCGTATTAGCTAGAGGCACCTTTGTTCATTCCGAACCATCGAGCTGGCATGGCGGAGTGGTCGGAGAGCCCGGTTCTATTCCCCAACTCGACCTTTTAGTTATTCATGTTGTCTGACTAGAAAGGTTAATTCGGCTGATTGGTATTTACCATTGTTCTATTTATTAATGTGGTCTGACTAGAAAGGTTTATTCGACTAATTCGTCTTTACCATTGTTCTAATGCCATCCATCATGTCGTGTCACTCACCTGTCAAGTGATGGAGCTCTCTAAAATGTTCGACACAATATCTATGAAACGTCTAGAAACGTCTGTTAAGGATGGTTAATGGATAGGTAAGCATGACTTGCAGATTTCGTGATACTAGTTAATGTATGGTTAGTGATAGTTTACGTGACCTTAACTAGTAAACCGAATAATTAATGTAAGTTAAAGTACGGGCACAGTGCACAGTCCCAGTTCTTTATTACTAATTACTAATTAGTCATTAAGTACAATGATATAATCATGAAATCACTTTATATCAAGTTCCGTTGTCTTGCGAATGCAGCCGATAAAGTATCGATTGGCTATTGATTGGCTTATGCCCATATAAGGCATGCATCCGAAACGCGGACACATTTGCTAACACGTCTTGGTCACGACAGTATGAGGCATTAAAGGCTTTCGGCTTAATATGATCGGAGTGTAAAATGTCAACGCCAACGCTAATGAACACAATGAACGCCGACGGCCAATAGTTACAACGCCGCGTTTCTGGCACAACGTTGGCACAATGCCAGCGCATGCAGCGCACATCTGCCGGTACCGCCACGCCACGTAGCTTGAAGAAAGATTGAGGCGTCCACAGTTCCAAGTTGGAAGTTATGCGCCTTCCGTCTGCTTTCCGAGATCCCTCTCCGTTGGTTTCGCAGCTTAAAGCGCGACTCCACTGCTGGTTACAGCGGAAAACGGCGGCAACGACGGCAGCGGCGACGCCGCGAAACGCAGAAACGGGAGCCAAAGAGCTGCGCTCTAAAATAAGCCGACGCTGAAACAGCGATCAAATATCGAGCGTTCGCACAGTTAACATACGGCGCGATTCGAAACAATACCGCGAGCGACACCGCGACTAGTAAGTGTATGTTGCACGAAACGCGGAGAAGTATGCGGCGTGCGCGTTTCGATGGAGATGGAACGCAAAAGGCGACCGTGTGCTGTGCGATGTCAGTGCACATTAAAGAACCGCAGCTGGTCGAAATTTCGGAATCCCTTCATGCATATAGCCTGAGTCGCTTTGGCACTTTAATCCCCCATTAAATAAAATTTCGGCATCTGATAGATGCTTTCAAGCGTTTGAGGCGCATCACGCTCACGCCTACAAGGCCCTATAGTGCTGCTGCTGTAATGTCATTAGATGGAGATGTCCCACTTTTAGCGTGCCTTCCGCGCTCGCACCGCGTTTGCCAGCCTGGCGGCGCCAGCAGTGCCCGTGGTGTCATGCCGCGTTACCGTGGTACAGAACTGCTTTATAATGCACAACGATGATGCAGCCAAAAATTCTGAAGGTACGGTTCGGCCAAATTTCACCATCGATCTTCAACATTCGAAAATATGTGTAGTGCTGGGTTTAACGTCGATTTACCATAAATTTTACGAGCGCTGCGCGTACAGACTATCCGCTAAAAACTTTCAGTACCCGTTACTGTGCTTGCTTTGGGTGCTTGAAGACGCTAGAGTGTACAAGTGCTCAAAGAACGTGAGAATGTCTGAATTCGTGTTCACGCAAAAGCATTTTGCGAACAAACTCTTGAAGCGAAATATTTTTGGCGCCACTTGCGTTCGAACGCTTATGTAACGCACGGGTAACTTTCGCTGACATTTCCTAATTGCTTGACCATCTTTACTCCCATGCAACTTAGACGGCAGGCAAAGCCGCTCATAATTATCCTTTTGCATGTCTCATTGAAAGCAAGAAACAAAAGGGTTGGTGCAACTCACCTTGGATGCATGGAAGGAATGAACTTCTCGAACTTCTCATGAAGTATTGAGCGCATCCATTGATGGCGGCGTTCCCCGTCCCGAGGCAATCGGAAAACGTCGGCTTCGCCGCCCGAGCACGAATAAATGGCTGCGGGTTAGCTCGGCTTAGCTTGGTTATGCAAGCGTTCAATGACGTCGCTCCGCCTTCTCGTTGGCTCAGACCAGCTCAGATCGTCACTCGGATGGAACGCTAGCCTGGTGGCGGGAGCGGACGCATGTCGGACCGCCTCCCGCATTGTGGGCTAATTTTACCAGGTTAAAACGGACGTGGCCCAACCATTTTTGGTGTGCGAGGAAAGCAAGATATCCGACGCATCTGGATACCAACTTGAAAACGGTAGGCCAATTTTGCGACTTTTTATCGAGTTGTAAAGTTCGCCAGCGACCCGCCGCAGCTAAGCCTAACGAGGCGAAGGCCTCCGCTAGACCTCGCCGCTTGCGCCGAGACAGAAGCCGACGGTGGGATGCTCGCTAGCCCAAGCGGGAGCGGAAACGCTCCCAAGGGAGTGCAAAGCGAGGATTCACAGTGCGAGGATTCTCACATGGAAGACGAAGTTTCGAGGACGAAAGTTCTACCGAAACGTGCCGGGAACGCGCGAGCGACGCCAACACGGACGCGGAGGAAAACGACAACAATGGCGCGGATAACTGGACGCCAGTTATGCGGGCCAGGGCGCGACGACGAGAAAAGCTCAAGCAAGCAAAAGAAGAAAAGAAAGCCAGAGCGGAAGCCAGGAGGCTACAGACGCCAGTCGGAAGGGACGCAGCGGCCAATTTGGAGAAGACAGGCGGCAAGGCGCCATCGCGGAGGGTACCACCGCTACCTAAGACCGACGTGAAAGTCATTATAAGACCTAAGCAAGGGCTGCAACTGAAACAGTTTCCACAGTTTCTCATCTCGAAAGCAATCCAGGCGGCTACCGACCACCACTCAGCATGCGGAGGAGAGAACTTCATTACCAGAATCCGACCTGGATCCAACATAATCACCACAAGCACGCCATCTGAAGAGACGGCAAGTCATGCATTACATTTTGAGTGCAGCAGCAAACACCCTTTTAAACAACTTGTGCATTCTCAAGATGGTTTCTCGTGTTCTAATCTGTTTCTGTTCTGTGTCACGAAAAATTGTGCACGCCTGGTTTTGAAGGCTTGAAGCAATAGTATGTGCCAAAGCAGTGAAGTGTATTCGCAGAAAAGTTACTCTACCAACTTTTTTCTGACACTGACGTGCATCACATTTATGTGCACTTTTACCAAAATGTATTCTTGTACACCGACAAGACTGTCAAGCTGTGTATAATAAACGACCCTGTATTGCTGCTGAGCAGAAATGAGTGTCATTTTATGAGTGTTCATTTCTTCCACCTTGAACTCTTGACATTGTAGTTTCGTGTAATGTCAAATTTTACCATTTTCATAACATCCCTGATAGGGCTTTTGAAACTGTAAACAAAAAACATCTGAAAGTGTTAACTATATTATAATCGTGGCGGTATGTTGAAAAGTGAATAGCTTATACTTACGTGACAAAGAGGTGATCCCCAACAGTGATGATAAAATTTTAATCTATCGCATCCAATCAGTCAGAAAACTGTTTCTTACATGCGTAAGCATGCAAAACGCCTCCTTAAGGCACGAGGCTACAAAGCGTGGCGATTTTTCCCGTCCAAGCTTCGTACATAACTGTAGATACGGCATTTTAGTCAGTTCCTACGTGTAACAAGAGCCAGCGAATTTAGTTTTATTTTGCGGCAACGCGCCGCTTACGTGCAGTATCGGGCGAGGTGAAGCCCACTTTCAGGACGATCTGACTTGCGTGACGTCACGCCGCCGTGTTAAGTCTTTAGGTGGTGTTGCTCAGACACACGAAGCATTGTCTTAGCCAATGAGCCTGCTTAGCCAATGATAGCCAATGAGCCTTCGCACTTCAACTCACGGAGAGAGAGAGAGAGCAGAGGCGGTTTGCTCGAAAGAAATTTCACATTCATCGCCATAGCTCTAGCCCTGACTGAAGCCAATCGGCAGGGACTGAGTTACTGGATAGCGACGGATTCTCAGGCTGCAGCAAGAGCATACAGACATGGATCAAACAACACAAGCATTCAACACACCATCATTTGGGTCCCTGACACTGGGGTTGAGGGAAATCTCATGGCAGACACCGTTGTCCGAGGGTTCACGAACCGGAGGGCGGGTTTGCCGGTCGAACACTTCAGCACGCCAGAATCTTACGGGGAGGCAATGAAGGCGTTGTTGGGAGCGCGCAAGAAGTACTCGGCTCCGGCGGATATCCTCGACAGAGAGCAGGCCACCACGCTCAGACGACTACAAACAGACACCTACCCAAGCAGAGCCATGTATCACAAAATGTGGCCGAACAGATACGCGAAAGAGTGCGTGTGGTGTGGGGGCTACGCCACAACGTACCACGCCACCTGGGGCTGCGAAAAAAGCCCTTTACTACCAAAGGTAAATAGCCCTAGTCTAGAGCAGTGGGAGGCCCTCCTGGCTGACTCCGACCCGAGCACTCAGCTTATGCTGGTGACGAGGGCCAAGGCAGCGGCGGAGGCCAACGGGATCCTGGACTAGGGAAGACCGACCACTGAAGCTCCACATCTATCTATCCCCATCCCCCTACTCCCTAACTCTTCCTTTTGAAAAAAAAAATAAATGTTTTCACTACTACTACTACTCTCCAGACTAAACTTATTCGTGGTGTAAGTAAATTGTTTTTGTTTAGGAAAGGAAATGGCGTAGTATAGCTCGGTGGACACCTGAAATGAGAAGAGAAGGGAGGAAGGTGATCTATTGGTTTTGAGAAAGAAAAGGGACTCCGCAATCACGCCATGAATGCCGACTGAAACTATTACCGAGCTTTTAGTCGGCTTTTGTGGTGCCCTGGTGGTCTATTTAGCCGTGTAAAATTTCTCTCGGTTTTGTGAAAAAGAAAGCCGCATAGCTAATTGCCTTTTCGCAGGACGCCTCAAGGGCGTCACGAACGCAGACTGAAGCATAAAAAAAAAATTCAGGGGGCACTTTGGCTCTCCAAAGTGCTGCAAGGCGAAAGCGTTGCCTGGCCACTGTTTGTTTTTATGTACTTTTTTTAATTTTTTATATTTTGTTTTTATTTATTTCTTGCTCCTTTTCTTAATTTTATTGTTTTTTTTATTTCTATTTTCACATCTGATTTCTATTTTGTTCTTATTTTGTTTATTTTCTTACTTTTGTTATTTTCCTTGTCCTGACTTTACTCCTTTTATTTTATTT
>NC_143017.1:84161735-84276735 GCF_055824585.1 Amblyomma mixtum | reverse complement strand
CTGCGTCCGGATTGGTGTGCCGAGTCCCACGGATCAACGAATATGAGATTGACGGTGACCTTGTTCAACCACTGAATCACTGCGTCCGGATTGGTGTGCTGAGTCCCAGGGTTCAACGAATATGAGATTGACGGTGGCCTTGTTCAACCACTGAACCACTGCGTCCGGATTGGTGTGCTGAGTCCCAGGGATCGACGAATACGAGATTGACGGCGACCCTTTTCAACCACTGAACCACTGCGTCCGGATTAGTGTGCTGAGTCCCAGGGACCGAAGAATATGAGATTGACGGCGACCTTGTTCAACCACTGAACCACTGCGTCCGGATTAGTGTGCTGAGTCCCAGGGATCAACCAATATGAGATTGACGGTGACCTTGTTCAACCACTGAACCACTGCGTCCGGATTGGTGTGCCGAGTCCCAGGGATCAACCAATATGAGATTGACGGTGACCTTGTTCAACCACTGAACCACTGCGTCCGGATTGGTGTGCCGAGTCCCAGGGATCAACGAATATGAGATTGACGGTGACCTTGTTCAACCACTGAATCACTGCGTCCGGATTGGTGTGCTGAGTCCCAGGGTTCAACGAATATGAGATTGACGCTGGCCTTGTTCAACCACTGAACCACTGCGTCCGGATTGGTGTGCTGAGTCCCAGGGATCGACGAATATGAGATTGACGGCGACCCTTTTCAACCACTGAACCACTGCGTCCGGATTAGTATGCCGAGTCCCAGGAATCCACGAATATGAGATTGACGGTGACCTTGTTCAACCACTGAACCACTGCGTCCGGATTGGTGTGCTGAGTCCCGGGATCGACGAATATGAGATTGGCGGTGACCTTGTTCAAACAGTCGGCGTATATGAATGAAACATGTTGCGGAAGCTGGTGGGGGAGCGGAGCGCGGGTCGCGGTAGGGCGCCGGCTGACTTCACGAAGTTCGCGCACAGATCAGAAGGGGGTGCGGCAGCTTCGCTGCGGAAGCTATGTAGTGCTATGCAGAGGTAGAATTGCCAGCTGCGTGGCACCGGGTTATAAGTTGAGTCAGGGCACGAACTGTCTTCACGAAGTGAGCGCGCGGGCTTGTGCTTCCTGACACGTAAGCAGAATTAAGTTCTTTGGTCGACTTTTTTGTCCGAAAAGTACTTCGGTCGACTTTTTTTGTTCGAAGAGTTTCGCAAGTATACTGCTGCGTTGTACGCTTAAGGTTCAATGGATTTCGTAGATATTATTAGGCCTAAGCTTACTGATGATCCTAGTATCGCCTAGGAAGCGCCAAACTTGCAAACTTGTCGTCTAAAAGTAAACAGGGTCATCATGAATTAGTGTACGCGCGAAACGTGCGCGAAAGCAACGCCGCTGCATCGATGGGAGTTGACGTCATAAATGTAGCGAGGGCTTCGAGTGAAAATAGTTTTGTTTCGAGTACATATGCGTGGATCACTGATCTCGAGACCTGTAGTCGCCAAAAAATTTTCAGAGCACTGCGATCCTCTTTTTCTCGTTGCGGAATATGAAATTATTCATGGCTGCCACTTACTGACATTACGAACACTGCAATCGTATCCCTGGTTCCCTGTGTATCCACGCTCGCAAAGTAGTTTTTAAAAGTGATAAATTTCATCACTGTTTACACAGCCAAAATCGCAGATAAAGTAACCGTACACTCGGAGATATCAAAAAGAAATTTTTATAAATCGTGGAAGGAATATTTTCTGCAGGTACGCGCTTTCTTGTACAATGAAGAGTGGCCCTGGAAGCACGCCTGTATTAAAATTGAAGCAAATTATACTGTTCGCTGTTTTGGCAACACTATATCTTTGCAGTCATATTTATTTATTTTAACATAATGCTAGCCTCACATTCGAGGCCGTCGCAGGAGAGGGACATCATATACACTAAACTAACACAGTTCCTGCATGTGTGAACACAAAAGCAATCGCAGTCCAGCAAGGCAATGCACATTATACAAAAGCTAAATCTTCTTTTTCCAAGCCTGGCGGCATGGAAGTTATGCTCTAGTGCGCTCCAGAACCTGCTAACCTGGTTTCCTCAGAAAGAAAACAGTTGCACCACAGCGACAGCTGGAGGAATGTGTCATGCACACCCTTTCCATACACTTGTTAAGCGATACGTGCCGCACATCAACAGCCGGCAGTACTATGCGTAACAAACACAGGGCTCTCCGGTGCGGCGACAAGGACATTTACTGTTCACGTAGTTCTAAAAGTACACTGATCGCTGTTACTATCACAAAACTTTCAAGCAGCCCTCGTTCAATGTTTTACGGCCAGGATGCTCAGGAAAACAAAAACGTTATCTTAAGATTTCACTCCGCTCGGTAAAAGAGCGAGTCTCGGAAGCAAGCCCATCTATTCCAAGTGTAAGACCTTGGTGGCAGCATCATAGGATAGGGTTTCAGATGGCACGTCATATTTTCGTCCTATATATAAAAGGAGTGGAGAGCGAATTTTCGAAAGCGACCAAGAAAAATGGTTGCATGTGTCAGAGGGTTCAACGCGGACTGAAAACAAAGTGCCCGAAGGCTAGGTTGGTCCTAACAAAATAGCGATACTCTGCATTAGAAACTTGCATACGTGTTATCATCTAAGAACTTACTCATAACATACGAATGAACTTTTTCATGTCATTCTTGAGGAGAGAGCCGACTGCGTGCAACCGCCTCTGACTTCAGGTCTTTCTGCAGTCTGGAAATAGAACATTTACGGGACATTACCCATGGATGCGGTACGCTCGTCAGTGTGTAAGAAATACGAAGCAGGCGTGAGAATCAGACGAAACCCGCAGCAATGTGCCTATGAGAGCAAGTCGTGCGTGCAGCAGCTCGTGCTAATCGCGCCAGAACTCTATCTTAATCGTGACAGCATACTATCAGTAATGAAATATTAACACGTTGTTTCCTCCAGCTCATTACCTAGGCAACTGAAATATACGTTGCGCAAGAGTAGCTGCGGTTTTACTGCTGTTGAAGCGGGTTAGACTGCGAAAGCGGTGGTGTATTGGGCAACTGCACTTGGCTTAGCGTCTGTAACCTTGAGTGTGTTCCGGACACTGCATTGGCAGCGTGTCAATCCTCCCCACGCTGGAAGTTGGCAGTTATATTAATAGTTGGTCGGAAGGGATTGCTCACCCTATGAACGCTGTGGCCTATTCGTGCAGTGCCTTGTGTATGCCATAACATGCTCTACTCTAACGCATGCAGCCGATACTTCTTTCTCAGCACTGCCGTGAACCACAAAGCGCGATTAACGCGTCCACTGACCCAGGCGGCAAATTATGAGCCGTTCCTTTGCTCAAAATAATCAGGATGTAGAACGTCGTTAACGCCAAAGAAAATAATGTTCGCGGACGGAATACAATTTCAGTGCCGCTTTTCTGCCACAACGTTGTCGATGACATCGTACGCAGTGCACATCTGCTACTACCGCCACGCACCTTAAACCGCGACTGAGGTGTCCACTGTCTCAGAGAGGCAGTTATGCGGCTTTTTTTTGCTATCGAAGCTCCCGCCCTTCATTGGTTTCGGCGCAGTTCCGGAGCAGCTGAAGGTCGCTGAAGGTCAAAGCAACGGAGTCTGCGAAACTTGCGGACATGCCTAGTAAACATTTCGCTTCGAAAAACATTCATAACTAAGGCAAAGACGGGAGACGATCTCGGTGCGCCTATCCTAAGTTCCTAATTTTTTTGCGCAACCAATTTTTCCGTGGCCGTGAACTAACTTGCCTAACAACTGCTTATTGCTTAGTGCATGGTTTGAGCTCTAGGGCATTTATAACGCCTCAGCCGCCCTATTTGAGACAGAAATGGTAATAGCGCTGCAATAAGACGTACACAAGAAAGACTGACGTGTACGTCTTATTGCAGCGCTATTACCATTTCTGTCTCAAATAATGCACCATCTAGCCCAAATTGACGTTCTTCTAAATCAGCCGCCCTATTTCCTCCATGAGCTAGCGGAAAATATGGGCAACTCAAGCAGTCTTTCTACGGAAGCTGCGCGGCGACAATGCAAAGGCGAACAATACCTGTGCTTTCGGGCTTGCGGTCTCCTTCAAGGTGGCCCTGTATTGCGGAGCTCAGCTGCTGTCAGCCGCCAGGTCCCTTGCTCTTAAGCGTATATTCCCGGTAAAACGACGTCTTGGTATTCTTTGAACTCCGGAACGCTTGAGCAATTAGACCCATCGCTGTCTTCCATGCCAGCGGCCGGGCTTCCTGCGGGCGGGACGGCACGCCACATGTAACGCGTCACACGTGCACTTTTGGGACAAACGTTCTTTTCTTCGTGTATTCTTTACTAGGTATTATTCGTGATATTCAGGAGAGAACATGAACTTGGCCGTGAAGGGTGGAATAAATGACCTTTCAGCCTCAGTGCAATATCGAGACGTCGAAGACAAAGGGCAGACGAATAATTTTTTTTTAGAGCGCAGCTCTTTGGCGTCCGTTCCTGGGTTTCGCGTCGTCGTCGGCCTCGTAACCAGCTCCGCCCCCCTTTAATCCCCCCAGCGCTAGCAGCGACCGACTGATACCGCTGGATGCCGCTGACGCCGCTAGAGAGTCAAGATAACGTGACTGCATAGAACACCGTCGCCGCCATGCAGAAAGAGGAGGAAAGGGTCCCCCCCCCCCCCCCCCCCTGTTCTTGTGTGGCGGATAGGGTGCTCTTCAGTTGCCGACGCGCCGGTTATTTCACGTAGGCCCCGGCACGTCGACGAATACGTGACCACCTTCCCACGGCTAGACCTGGTTCTTAGCGCTGCGGAAGCGAGGGTATCATATTGTTTGTGTCGGCATCGGCGGCGTTGTCCCTGAAACCAACTCCGCAGCTGGGGTTGACTCACTATCGAAAAGGTGAAACAGCTTATTTGCTGCGCTCAAATTTCGCATTAGGAAGTAACGTAATCGTCGGTAATTTTTTAGTTCCAATATAATGTCCCTGCGGGGTAGGAGTGGCAGGGCGGCCGAAGAGGACGCGGTCTAGGGTAGCGTGCGATTCTCCGCTCTGGGCAAACGGGCCCAAGTAAGGTAGAAGCTGAGTGGTGGAAAGAGTTCGGGTCTGGAATAATTTCGAGCGCCAGCGGATCTTTAACGTGCACTGATATCGCACAGCACACATGCGCCTTTTCCTTTTCCCCTTCATCGAAACGCAGCCGCCGCTGTAGGGTTCAGTCGCACTTTGTGGTACTGTACGTGGCGGTCTTGACGTGGGTTTCCGGACCGTCTGGTGTGAACAACTATGACAACGCCAGATTTTCCACTTTATGAGCCTTATAATGCTTGCGCATTCATAACAATGTTGCTCCTGAAGACCCCGGCCACGGCGTCGCAGGCACAAAACCCCCCAGCAGTTCATAGCCCGAGGAGCAGAGCAGAACCACGTTTATACGGCATGCCTCTTGACGAGGCCAAAACACCGGCTTACCCACCACACTAATGTAAATAAATAGCAAGACACATTTTTTAATGAGGATTTAAAGTCTATGAGGCTATGAGGGACGCCGTACTAAAGGCCTCTGCAAATTTCGGCTATCTGTTATTCTTTAACGTGCACTGTCATCACACAGCAGGGGTCTCTCTACATGTTCACCTCCATCAAAATCCGACTGCCACCGCTGGGATCGAACCCGCGTCTTTTGGATGAGCAGCTCCGACTCCGACTTGCCTCCGACTTGCCGCGGCGGCTGTAGAAACAATAATAAACAAGGACTAAGCCATGAAAAGAAGGCAGGGAGTTCAACGTATGGGCCGAAATATCCCGTATATGCAACCCAATGTTCCACACAAGCAATCCCTACATAGTATGGACTTTTTGATGTTCACCTGTGAACAACACCGCTAAAAGAGAAAAAAACTCGTTGGTTCCGAGCAAGTTACAGGAATCCTGAAGTATTGGATGCATTATATGTGGTGTGACAAATCACACGAATCGCAGAGGATTCATAGAAACACAGTTTTTTATTTCTGAAATAAATTACATCAATTCACGCCATTTAAAGAGCCAAAATACCAAGGGAAATTTACACTGTGTCTTTTACACCCACGAACTCTGGAGACAAGTGGTCCAAGGGGATCGCAGGCACTGGGTGCTCTTTGGGGAGTGCCCTGTGTTCTCATCTTATTTTAGTGGGCCTGTACAATTTCAATATCGTTGTGGGTGCTGTGCACCCTTCGTTGCAACTTCGCCTCGCATGAGGGCGAAAATCACGGGACATTTGCTCGCAATGAGTGTGTTGAAATTTGGGCTTGATGGTTCATACCCGGGACCAGTAGCACAACAGGACAACGGACGGGTGAACGAGTGGACACACACGGCATTGCCGCTCAGCGTACAGTCCAGCAGACTTGTTTCTACCCATGCAATGTGGCTTGTTTTGTATTGTGAAGAAGCCCAGGCCATTCAATAGCTCAAATAGTCATCTCGTTTGCGACCGAAGCTTAGGACTTCCGGACACCTGCCGAAGCTTCCGGAGAGCTGTAAATTCTGCACTTTTGTTCTGGCCTATGAGAGAAACCAATCGAAGAAAATTCATATCCCGCCCCATGCCAACTACGCTCATAAGACTACACACGACGTTTTCTGCTTGAGAGCTCTCATTGACAGTATGATGAACGTGGAGGCATTACGTTATAATATGCTGCGACAGAGCAAACTCGATGCCATTTATTCTTGAGAAGGAAACTCCAAGCGAGAACTTATAAACTTCCATGCAGATTGCTGAAATTGGGTGAGTGGGCGCCTGAATCCCGCTTATAGGTACGAGTGGTGATGAGGGAGAGATGTGGGATGTATGCGTTAGCACTGACAACGGTGAGCTAATTCTCGCGATCAATCATTAACTGCCACCTGCCAGGGTGGCATGGTGGGTAGCCCGCAGCGACGAGCGCGCGCTACGAGGCACGTCAGCTGTGCGTAGTGTCGTCACTTTCTCCTCGCGCATGCGCAATATGGTCAAGCAAGAGAGCACGCGAAACGGCCACACGGTGGCCAGTGTAGCTCAGGCTACAAAAAGCGTCGCCCCTTCGTCGACTACAAGACGCGGATATCCAAACCAGTGATGAAACCGACTCCTATGACACCTTCGACGCTGGCTTCAGCATCGCAATTTTGGAGAGGTGTTTGGTGGCACTCTACGCTCTCATTAAATGCCTTATGACCAGCGATACTCTTTACCTGCCAATTATAGCTTCCGTCGAGCACCACTAGCGCAGGTAACCAATTAGCGCAAATGTCTCCGCGCTCGAATAGAGACTGGAAGCCATCCCTCTGTGTGGGTATAAGCCATTCTACGATGTGAACAACAACAGAACTGCTAGGCACGCAGTTCTGTACTTCTCTGTCATCTCTGTGGACACCAGAACCGCATCGTACAGGAAGGGAGAAAGTGGAGTGAAAGAAGAAAGAGAAAGAGGGGCCATAAGGAAGAAAATGAAAATTGTATTTGAGGAAAGGAAATTGCGCAGCAACTGTCTCACATATTTCGATGGACACCCGTCAAAATGATGATGATGATGATGATAACTTTGTTTTCCGCCAGATTAGGAAGCCCCCTGCTCCACGTCCCCGGCACGCAGGCCTTGGGGACGGGGGCCCCGAGACCTCCGCGATTAGAAGCAGGCGAAGAGGTCTTGATTCCTCACGGCTTCTTCCGCCAGGCGGATGGCTTCTTGCTGTGAAGCAGCGGTCTCCCTCCGCAGCAGGGCTTCCCAGGTTTGTCTACAATTTATGTTTTCGTTAACCCCAGCTAGCGCATTCCCAGATTATGTGGTCGAGGGTCTCTCTCGCACCACAGTGCTTGCACTTATCGTTTTCTTTATCTCTATGAACATAATAGGCCCAGACCGGGTTTACGAAGTTCCCAGCTTGGAGGCGTCGCAAATTCGGGCGCAGTGACGTCACGACCATTTCGACCAATCTGAAACGCGGACAAATTTGCTAACACGTATTGGTCACGACAGTATGACTCATTTCGCCTTATTAAATGTGGGGCTGAGCCTAGCACACACATGGCTGTCATCGCGGTGTACCTTCTCGACAATTCCCGGCAGCTCTGTAGCTTGTCCAGTCGCTGACGCTGTGCGGCGTTAACCCGTGCTCTTTGCGTCGATGTTCGTGTCATTGTAATCTACAACCTCCACAAACCTAGCGAGCACCTTCACCATACACGCTGCGGTTAAATCGATCACGCCTGGAATCGCTGCCGCTACGACGATGTTAATCGGTGTCTTCGGATTCACGACTCACGAGAAACTACCGCTTGATGTCGTAACATGCAAAGTCGCACGACCTCGGCCGACGAAGATATGCGGTTATATGACGTTCTCATGTATAGCTTGTAGAGAAAAGGTTGAATCTGACTACTGCAGGTTTTCTATCGTGCGAAAGATTAGTGTCATGTCAACAACATGCAAATAACACTGACTAGAAGAGCACTTTTTGCACAGCACTCCATCCGAGAAAAACAGAGGGAGTGGTATATGACATACCTTTTAAATGCGGCAAGAATTACATTGGGCAAACCGGTAAATTCATAAATACACGCTTACGTCAGCATAAAAGCTCTTTGAATGGTGCTCTTTCATCAAATCTGTCCCTTCATTACAGAGATTGTCATCTGAACAAACCCGGTGTGTCTAATAAAAAAGCATGCTTTCCACTGCTTAAGAGGGCTAAGATTAAATTCAGACATCCAGATCGGCTGACTAGGGAGTTGCGTGAAGCTTATCACATTCACAAGAACAGCGACACGTGCGTTAGCACACCATCTGTACACTTACATGAGTGTGAAATTTTGTATCTAGATTCTTAACTTTCTTTTGCGTGCTTTTGCGGGAAGCGCAGGCGCTTTGGGTTGTCAGTTGTGTGCATATAATCTCTGTTTTTTCAAATAAACTTTCAGTTGTTAGTAGCGCTTGTCCTTGTCTTCCTTCTCTGTTCTTGTTCCTAGTCGCAGCGCTGGTGAAATTTTGGAGAAAAACTCAAGTTTTACTAAGAATGTACGATTGTGGCGAGTGAGCAACGACATATATAGCGCGAACTAATACTTTCTGTCCGGATAGAATCAATAACCACTACGCCACGCTAGGTTACTTCCGCAGATTGCCCTTTATAAACACATTCGCTAAAGTCATGAGCTCGTTAAACTAAAGGTCACAAAAAATTTCAGAGAGTCTTATCGCCCGAGGCGGAGTGGCCGTGGAACCTGGGCGAACATTCTGAAACAAATTCACAGAGAAGCAGCCTAGGAGGCAGGTCGGTCACCTAAGTCGAATAACATGGTGGCTTCATCAAAACCTATCTATCCTTATGTTCCAACTGCGTACTGTGATAGGTGACATTCCAATTAAAAGGCTAATGGGCAAAAGCAGAGTGAGTTCTATGAGCACCACCATGGGCACCGGCTTTCATCGTAGGGCTCTAGCGCCTCTTCTAACCGCTGTACAATTTCGCCACGAGTGGTATAAGGATACCCAGAAATATTTGAATGTAAATTAGACATTGACTTATTCCTTATTTAAGGGTCCATGAGTCAGCATGTAGCGCGTTAGATGGCGGAGTGATACACAGCGCTTCGTCGCAGTAATCGCCTGGGTAGGAAGGGTGGCTGGTGACATGTTGGGCGCCGTCATTTCGGGTAGCCGCTGGGGGACGTGGCCGGCGGTAACCGGTTTTTCAGAAGGCCAGGGACATTACATTCGAGCATGCATAATGAAAAAGTTCGCTCGACCCGCTAGCGTCTCTCCAGGAAGCCACCTTTGTCAGGGGAAGCGCTCCCTGTCACGGATGGCGCAGGGAAAGAAGTGCTGGGCATTAGCGTTCCTGGCGGAGACCCCAGGACACAAGGGTGGCCCGGACCCCTGCTGTGATCTTTTTTCCGTCTTAAATAATGGACAGCAGTTCCTCGTGCGCCACTAAAAGGGAGGCATCCGTGCCCAGCTCTAGGTTGTCAGGGGCGGGGTCTTTGGGACAGCGGCAGGTGGCGAGGAGAGGCCCGGAATGCCGGTTAAGGGAGACAGGATAAGGATATCTCCCACTTTCTTCACTACGCCCCACTCCCTGATACTGACTTCCTAGTAGCTCTCAGGAACCGCTACCTATACAACGACTACCCTGCTCATCTTCCCAACTACTCCGGCTCCGCCAACCCCGATTTTGATGCGGCCATCTCCCTGCGCGAGGAGTGCCAGCCTGCCAATGTGTATTGGTAAGGTTGGTAAAGGGTTCGAGGGAAGGGCTATCTAGATTTCGGAGTGCTTTGTTATTGATGCTGTCAGCCCCCGTGGCCGAGGCTCGTGCGGCGCTATTCAAGCTCCGCACCACCTCTGCCACGGGGGCTGACAGCATCAATAACAAAGCACTCCGAAATCTAGATAGCCCTTCCCTCGAACTCTTTACCAACCTTACCAATACACACTGGCAGGCTGGCACTCCTCTCTCCACGTGGACCCATCTCCAAACCCGGCAAATCTATTGGTCTAGAACACATCCGCCCCATCTCTCTCACCTCCTGTCTCGAAAAGCTGCTCGAGCACGTCACCCTGTCCCGCCCGCAGACTTATCTGGATGACCACGACATGTATCCGGACTCCGACTTTCGTCCCCAATTGTCCACCCCGGCTATCATGCTTCAGCTTTCCTCCCTCCATGTCGGACCCCGTGTCCATGCATACAACACCGCTTTTCTCCCACACCACAAAGCCGAAATCTCATACACTCATTTTCTTCTTCTTTCTCCCTTGGTAACAAGGGTACCCGAAAGTTCTATCTTGTCCCCGCTTCTCTTCAACATAACCCTCTTCCCACTGGCTCGTGCTCTGCGCACTACTCCAGCTGTATCTTATGCTTGAGGAAAAAACACAGCGCACTCCTAAGACACGGAGTGCGCTGTCCGTGTCTTAGGAGTGCGCTGTGTTTTTTCCTCAAGATGAACTACCAACTAGCCCGCTCTTCCACCCTTGCTATCTTATGCTTTCTACGCCGATGACATCACCCTCTTGGTGACCACCGGCAATCTTGGCGATGTGGATGGAGGCCGCTCTCCAGGAGGGTGTGGACGCGGTTTTGACTCAGGCGGGCTATCGGGTTGAGCTGTTCCCCGTCCAAATCAGAGGTTTCGTACCAGCTGCCTCCAGGGGTGGCCCCCATTTCGCCTTCTCCTCTCACCGCCTACTGGATGAAACACTTATTCCGCTTGTCTCTGCCCTCCGCATAATAGCACTATTTGTTCAGTCTAACGGCAAGCGCACCGCTCCCATCACTCGACTTACACACACTGCAATCCACAGCGTGCCTCATAAGCCGCATTGCCAACCGCCACCATGGCATGCGCAAACACGACCTCCGCTGCTTCGTCCAAGCCTCAGTTCTAAGCCTCTTCACCTATTCACTTCCTTACCTCTACCTTTCTCGAACCGAGGAGGACAAGGTCCACAGCCACATTCGCTAGGCGTATAAGCCGGCCCTATTCCTTCCAAGATCTACCTCGACGGCTCCGCTATTGGCCATGGGTGTCCACAACTCCCTTACGGAGCTGAAGGAGGCCCATCGTATGGCGCAGCTCCAGCTCCACCGTCTCTCCCGCACCCCCCCCCCCCCCCCGGGTCACGCACTTCTCTCCACCCTTAAGGTCTACCCTCTTATCCTCCTTCCCACCTCACACTGCTCATCAGTTCTCGCTTCTCCTCCCTCCTAATCGTTCAACACCTTCCTAATAACACGCGTCCTGAACACCACCCCTCCCACAGAGGAGCGCGAGCCTCCACGCTATGGCATCAGTATGGACGGAAACCTGCCATGGCTTATGTGGATGCCGCCTCGTAAAGCCGCTACCCAGCCCACACCCTTGCAGTCACTGACAACTCTCTCCAACCCACTCTTACTGCCTCATTCTGCACTTCGACCTCTGTAGATGCCGAGGAGGCAGCTCTTGCCCATGCCGTCAAGCAGACATCCGCGGAATATATTTTCAGTGGCTCCAAGCCTGCGGTCTACAGCTCGCGTTTGGACGGATGGCAACCCGGGCCATCGGCATCTGACGTTCAGAGACCAAAATCGAAGTCATTTGGGTGTCCACTCACGCGGCCCATCCTGCCAACGAGGGGGCTAATTATATCGCTCGCAATTCGACCAACCAAGCAAGCCCGGACCCGCCTGGAATGGATACGCTCGACGAGCTCCTTACGTTCCATGATATTACTTTACACTACCGCCGCTCTCGTCTCACATTGCCCCCTTCGCCCAAATTCCTTTCCCAGCACCACCAACGCATGTGGCATCACCTTCAGGGCACACCGTTCTCACCTCTTCACGCGTGCCGTCCTCCACCGCGGAGGAGCTGGCCGGCCGCTTGTGTGACAGCCCAAGAGCTGACTATGCTCATATCCTATTCTCCTGCCCAGCACAATTGCCCCTGCCTCTTGGTACCCAAACAGTCCGCAGCAGTGGGAGGCTGCTTTGTCCAGCACCGAGCCAAATCTCCAACTTCGGCTGATGACCTGGGCAGAGGACGTCCAGACTAGGCACAGCCTCGAGGCCACAACCAGCAGCAGCCAGATGGCTGCTGATGGCTGCTGCTGGTTGTGCTGCTGCTGCTGCTGGTTGCTGCTGATTTTTGTGCCTTCAAATAAGTTTTTCACCACCCGTTACTGCGTTTCGCGGCGTCGCCGTTGACCCTCGTAACCAGCTCCGCATCCGGGGCAGCGCTTGCTCCAGCTGCTCAACCTGTTCGCACCATTTTTCCCGGACGCCCAAGCCCAAACGCACCCATCCCCAGGTGCATTTGTCTGTTTGCGTTCTCAGTTTGCCCAACATAACAAATCTTTTTCTTTAATGACACGAGCGCATTTGTGTACGATTGCAAATTCCTGATAAAAATAAACAATACATGCGGGCTTTCTTTAAGCTTCGTGCATTCTTTCGCGTGCGGGACATCTAACCTGCCTCAGCAGGCAGCGAGCGTCACCCAAGTCAATCTTATAAAAGGGCTTAATTCTCTTCCGACGCAAAGCAAGAAGACATGCATAATTTGTAAAACGTTATCAACGCTAATGCCGATGAACACAATGAACGCCCATGGCCTATGGCCGCCGACGACATATGGCTTCGGCACCGCGTTTCTGACACAACGTTGTTTGTGCCTGCAGCCCACATTCCTTAATCCAGGCGTGGACTTGTACTACACACTACAACACAAACAACTCGAACACCCCAGAGAGGTGGGAGTCTGTCCTGCGTACTTCCGAGCCAGCAGACCAACGCCGGCTTATGCAGCGCGCGGCGGAGGCCGGATCCCCATCGACCTCTAAGCCAGCGTAAACGGTCCTTAGACTGGACTCTTGTTTTTGGGCGTAATAAAAGAGTTCTCTACCATCTACTTACCTATAAGCACGATTCAGACGTCCACTGACGCAGGGAGCCAGTTATGCGCACTTCCTTTCCTTAAAAATTCAAGGGGGCACTTTGCTGACCTAAAGTGCGGTGAGGCGAAAGCCTTAAGCGCAGTGTTGCTACTCGTCTCACTGATGTGTGGTTAAGATAATTAAGCGTCCCCTGTAAGAATGGAATGCGACAGCGTCTTGCAACGCTGCCAGGAAGTACACAGAACGCCACCGCCCATTCGGCTCTATGCCTTCCTCGACGGTAAACTGGTTTTTGAGGAAACGAAATGTATCTCTGTCGCATATCTTGGTGGACACCTGGACCTCGCCGTAAGGCAAGGGAGAAAGATGGGAGTGATCGAAGACGGCGTATCAGCTAGACGCGCCTTTGTTCATTTCAAACCATCGAGCTGGCATGGCGGAGTGGTCGGAGACCCCGGTTCGATTCCCCAACTCTACCAATTTCCTACTCGGTTTTATTTATTAATGTCTGACTAGAAAGGTTAATTCGACTAATTGGTCTTTCCCATTGTTCATTTTATTAATGTTGTCTGACTAGAAAGGTTAATTCGACTAATTCGTCTTTACCAATGCTCTAATGCCATCCATGATGTCCTGTCACTCACCTGTTAAGTGATGGAACTCTCTAGAATGTTCGACACAATATCTATGGAACGTCTAGAAACGTCTATTAAGGAAGGTTAATGATAGGTAGGCATGAGTTGCAGATTTCGTGGTACTAGTTAATGTATGGCTAGTGATAGTTAATGTGACCTTAATAAGTAAACTTAATAATTAGTGTTAAAGTACAGGCACAGTTCACAGTCCCAGTTCTTAACTACTACTAATTACTAATTAGTCATTAAGTACAATGATATAATCATGAAATCACTTTATATCATGTTCCGATGTCTTTAGATTGCACCCGATTAAGTATCGATTGGCTATAGATTGGCATATTCCCATATAAGGCATGCATCTGAAACGCGGACGCATTTGCTAACACGTCTTGGTCACGACAGTATGAGGCATTAAAGGCTTTCGCCTTGATATGATCGGAGCGTAAAACGTTGTCAACACCAGCGCTAATGAACACAATGAACGCCGACGGCCAATGGCTACAACGCCGCGTTTCTCGCACAACGTTGTCAATGCCAACGCATGCAGCGCACATCTGTCACTACCGCCAACGTTAATAGAACCAATTGGTTCTAGTAACGTTGACTACCGCCACGTAGCTTGAAGAAAGATTGAGGTGTCCACAGTTCCAAGATGGAAGTTATGCGCCTTCCTTCTGCTTTCCGAGCTCCCTCTCCGTTGGTTTCGCAGCTTAAAGCGCTACTCCACTGCTGGTTACAACGGAAAACGGTGGCAACTACGGCAGCGGCGACGCCGCGAAACGCAGAAACGGGCGCCAAAGAGCTGCGCTCTAAAATAAGCCGACGCTGAGGCAGCGATCAAATATAGAGCGTTTCCACAGATAACATTCAATTCAATTCAATTCAATTCCTTTTATTTCCTTTTTCAGAGGAGGAGGCAGGACAAAAATCGCGATTCGAAACATATGGCGCGATTCAAAATAATGCCGCGAGCGAGACCGCGAATAATAAGTGTATGCTGCATGAAACGCGGAAATGTATGCGGCGTGCGGGTTTCGATGGAGATGGAATGCAAAAGGCGCCCGTGTGCTGTGCGATGTGAGTGCACATTAAAGAACCGCAGCTGGTCGAAATTTCAGAATCCCTTCATGCATATAGCCCTAGTCGCTTTGGCACTTTAATCCCCCATTAAATAAAATGTCGGCGTCTGAGTGATGCTTTCAAGCGTTTGAGGCGCCTCATGCCCACGTCTACAAACAAGGCCCTAGTGCTGCTGCTGTAATGTCATTAGACGGAGATGTGCCACTTTTAGCGTGCCTTCCGCGCTCGCACCGCGTTTGCCAGCCCGGCGGCGCCAGCAGTGCCCGTGGTGTCATGCCGCGTTACAGTGGTACAGAATTGCTTTATAATGCACACCGATGATGCAGCCAAAAATTCTGAAGGTGCGGTTCAGCCAAATTTCACCATCGATCTTCAACATTCGAAAATAATATGTGTACTGCTGGGTTTAACGTAGACTTACCATGAATTTTACGAGCGCTGCGCGTACAGACTATCCGCTAAAAACTTTTCGAGTACCCGTTGCTGTGCTTGCTTTGGGTGCCTGAAGACAAAGAACGTGAGAATATCTTAATTCGTGTTCACGCAAAAACATTTTGCGAACAAACTCTTGACGCGAAATATTTTGAGAGTATGCGCGGTGCCACTTGCGTTCGAACGCTTATGTAACGCACGGGTAATTTTCACTGACATTTACTAAGTGCTTGATCATCTTTACTCCCATGCAACTTAGACGACAGGCAAAGCAGCTCATAATTATCTTTTTCCATGTCTCATTAAAAGCAAGAAACAAATGGGTGGTGCTACTCACCTTGGAGGCATGGAAGGAGTGAACTTCTCGAACTTCTCACGAAGTATTGCGCCTATGCATTGATGGCGGCGTTCCCCGTCCCGAGGGAATCGGAACACGTCTGCTTCGCTGCCCGAGCACGAATTAATGGCTGCGGGTTAGCTCGGCTTAGCTTGGTTATGCAAGCGTTCCATGAGGTCGCTCCGCCTTCTCATTGGCTCAGACACACGAAGCGATGTCTTAGCCAATGAGCCTGCTTAGCCAATGATAGCCAGAGAGAGAGAGCAGAGGTGGTTTGCTCGAAATAAATTTCACATTCTCTCCAGACTAATCTTATTTGTGGTGTAAGTAAATTGTTTTTGTTTAGGAAAGGAAATGGCGTAGTATATCTCGGTGGACACCTGAAATGCGCCGTAAGAGAAGGGAGGAAGGTGAGAGTGAAAGAAGAAAGAGAGAAAGTGTAAGACCTCTATTGGTTTTGAGAAAGGAAAGGGGCTCCGCAATCGCGCCACGAATGCCGACTGAAATTATTACCAAGCTTTTAGTCGGCTTTTGTTGTGCGCTGGAGGTCTAATTAGCGGTGTAAAATTTCTCTCGGTTTTGTGAAAAAGAAAGCCGCATAGCTAATTGCCTTTTCGGAGGACGCCTCAAGTACGCCCCGAACGCAGACTGAAACATAAAAATACAAGGCTGCGGGCGTTAATAGTGCGCTTTAGGTGTCCAACGACAAAGTGAACAAAATATGCGCCTTTCCTTTTCTTAGAAAAAAGAGAGGCGGATGGAAACAAGACTGCAACGCGAAGCGTCTTGCAACGCTGCCAGGCAGTCCACAGAACGCCATCGCCCGTTGGGCTCTACCCCTTGCTCGTCGGTAAATTGGGTTTTGAGGAAAGGAAATGCATCTGTCTGGCATATCTCGGTGAACACCTGAACCTCGCCGTAAGGGAAGGGAAGAGGACGGGAGTCCTCGGGAGTGAAGATGGAGTGAAGACACTGTATTCACTAGACGCGTCTTTGTTCATTCCAAACCATCGAGCTGGCATGGCGGAGTGGTTAGCGGTGGTGGTGGTTGAAACATTTCTTGTCATGCACTGCAGAGGGGGCAGACCCTGCCTCCCCTTACGTGGCACGAGGCAACCCTTAGGGGGTTGCCCTTAAAGGGCAAAGGACAGTCCTTGGAGGGCTATCCGCATGCTCGACTCGCACTATAGAGACCTTTGTTCGATTCCTCAACTCGACAAATTTCCTACTCGGTCTTATTTATTTATCTGGTCTGACTTAAAAAGGTAATTAGGCAAATTGGATAATTAACTAATTAACTACACTCAATCCCACTTACTTGGAGCATCACTATGTCATCTCTTTAATTGGTTGCATGGTTACTAGTTTGATTGTAAAACATTTTATTCGCCGGGAAGAGCTTGGCAAGAGGTCGCGTTAAGTGGTCGAGAGTACATAGCCCTCGACGACTTTGTCAGCCCACTCCACCGCCCAAACTTGCGTTCTGGGGTCAGAGCTAGCCAGCACGGTCTCCCACCGCTCGAGAGAAGGAGCTGTAACTAGATCACCCGGAGGTGGCTCTATTTTGCAGTCCCACAGGATGTGATCGTAGGTAGCACGTTGGCCACAGTGTTTGCAGTTTGGGTTGTAAAGATCTGGATAAATGTGCGCGAGGAGTGATGGGGTGCGTATCGATCTCGTCTGTAGACGACGCCACGTAACCTCTTGTTCTTTAGTAAGTCTTTTGTCTGGAGGGGGGAAAATTCTCCTCTCTAGTTTAAAATGATTGGTGAGATCATGATATGTGATCATGGAGTCCTTCGTGAAATTCAGGGAGCCAGACTCATCCACTGCCCGGTCGACGAAACCTCGGGCTTTATTGTGGGCTGCCTCGTTCCCCGGATTCCCCGAATGGGCTGGGACCCATATCAATTGGGAATAATTTGGTGAGAATTTGGTTACGTTAAGGATTCTAAGGGAGATGTTTGTAATTCGCCCTTTAGCGAAATTATTGATACCCATTTTGGAATCGCTGAAGATGATGCTCCCTTGGGTATGCGCTAGGGCGAGGGCTATAGCCGCCTCTTCTGCCGTTTCAGAGGATTTCGTTTTGATTGTCGCCGAGACGATGTGGTCACCATTCTCGTTCACAACCACAATTGCAAAGGCATTGGTATTTTTGTATTCTGCCGCATCTACATAAAGTGTTCCAGCGCACTGTCTGTATTTGTTATGTAAGGCTTTGGCTCTTGCTTGTCTTCTACCCTCATGGTGTACGGGGTGCATGTTTTTGGGGAGTGGTTTGATTAGTAGGGCCGTCCTATAGTCGCGGGGTAAGTCTACTTTAGCATCGTTATTCGTAGGTTGAAAGTTAATTCCGAGCCTGGTAAGAATACTCCTGCCAGTTCTGGAATTGGCTAATCGCGCTGTTTGAGCCATTAAATGGGCTTCTTTCAGTTCATTGTAGGTGTTATGTATTCCTAACCTCATAAGCCTTTCGGTTGAGGCATTTAGTGGGAGTCCTAACGCAGCCTTATAGGCCTGCCGTATCATACTATCCAATTTGTCCTTTTCTGCTTTCGAAAATTTGAGATAAGGGGTGGCATAGAGTATCCTGCTTAGCGCAAAGGCCTGCACTAGTCGGCATAAATCTTTTTCCCTCACCCCTTGTCTGCGGTTAGCTATGCGGCGGATTAATCGCGCCGTCGCTTCTACCGTGCGTTTTAGCTTAGTGAGTGTGTCAGTATTTTTTCCATTCGTTTGTAAATACAACCCCAGTATTCTCATGGTCTGTACCTCTTTGACAGATCGTCCATTAACATAGACGTTTATTTGCGGGGGGGATGTCGTGGTACGCCTAGCTCTTTGTTTACGACGGATCACGAAGAGTTCAGATTTTTGCTCAGAACAAGTGAGGCCGGATTCCCATGCGCATGCCTCAATGATGTCCACTGCTGCTTGGAGTGTGTCTTCTATGTAGCCTTCGCATCCTTTGGTTACCCAAAGTGTGATGTCATCTGCATAGAACGTGTGATGTAGGTCTGGTATTTGTGCCAGTTTGGGGGGAATTTTGATGAGAGAGAGGTTAAAAAGGAAAGGGGACAGGACGGAGCCCTGTGGCGTTCCTTTACTTCCTAGTGTGATTGGGGCAGACTCTATTGTTCCGACCGTTATCACTGCTGTTCTGTTAGTGAGGAAGGATCGGATGTAGTTGTACGTCCTTTCTCCGGGGTTGATTTCTGACAAGTTTGTCAAAATGGCTTTGTGGGTGACGTTGTCGAAAGTTTTAACAAGGTCTAAACCCAATATTGCTTTCGTTCCTGTTCCCTCGTCAGCTTCAATTATGTCCTTGTTAAGCTGCAAGAGTATGTCCTGGGTAGATAGTTGGGCCCTGAATCCTAACATTGTTTCAGGTAGGAGGTTCATGTCCTCCGCATAGTTTTGGAGCCTATTGAGGATGACATGCTCCATGAGTTTGCCTAGGCATGATGTTAATGAAATTGGGCGTAGATTCTCAGTGCTGAGTTTCTTACCCGCTTTAGGAATAAAAGTGATTTTCGCGTGTTTCCACTCTGGTGGTATGTTGCCTGCATGCCAGTATTTGTTCATAAGGTCTGTAACCGCCGCGATCGACGTTGCGTCTCAGTTCCTGAGAGTCTTATTTGTTACTTTGTCTGGTCCCGCCGCAGATGTTGTCCGCAGTTTTCCAATTGCGTACCAGACCTCTGCGTCTGTGATGTCTGCGTCTAAATTTGGATTTGGAGTCCCCCGGTAGTCTGGTTGAGTGGTACCATCATCCGTGTTTAGATAACGTTCTGCTAGCTCTTTGATTAGGTCTTCAGTTGTACCCTCATATTTATGTATGAGTCTGTACAGTTGACTTTGTTGCACGGGACGTGTTTGTTCTGGGTCGAGCAGGTGTCTTAGAAGATGCCATGTCTTCTTATTTCCGAGCTGCCCATTGACGCTTTCACATATTTGGTTCCATTGTTGTTTTTGGAGAGTAAGTGTATGTTCCTCGATTCGCCTCTAGATTTCAGCGATCTTTTTGCGTAGTCGCTTGTTGTGTTTTTGCTTCTTCCAACGTTTTTGGAGGCCTTTTTGTGCCTGCCACAGGTGTAACAGTTTTGAGTCTGCAATCTGCTCCTCCTTCTCAACTGGCACCACAACGCTAGTGGAGCTGACATCCTCATTCAGGGAGATAACCCAGTCGCTAAGGTTAGAGATCTCCTTTGGAGCTGTTTTGTCGCGAAGTTGCCTGAACTTGTCCCAATCCGTGGTTCGTATTTCTTTTGCTTTGTTTTTAAGTTTTGTCGTGGGGAAGGTGATGCTAAGGATGAAGTGATCACTACCAAGGTTTTGCCCGGTGTTGACCCACTTTGCGTCCTTGACGTTTTTAGAGAGGGATAAGTCTGGAGATGTGTCTACACATACACTGTTACCCATGCGTGTGTGGTCGCTCGGGTTGTTTAGCGTTGTGAGCCCTAGTGACTGTATGATTTGCCAGAGCAGGTTCCCTTTCGGAGTTGCTTTGGTATATCCCCATGCTGGGTGTTGAGCGTTGAAGTCTCCCACAATTATTAGTTGAGCCCTAGCAGCCAGCTTTACTGTGTTTATCAACAAGTGTGGGAGTCCATTGCCTTTGTCCTTTTTGCCTTGGTACTATTTCAAGTAGGGTGTAATCTTCTTCCGAATCATTTATAAAATGTTGAATTGCGGTGATATTTCTATGCACCAGAGTGGCTGTGAAGGAGCCGGCTGCGTTACTAGTATCATAATGAGGTGGCAGATATGCTTTATAGCCTGGCAGTGTAGCCCTGCCGCTAGCTTCTTGCAATGCAATCACGTCTGGGGTTGGAACAGACGGTGCTTGTTGGATGTGGAGCTGCAAGTGGGCCCGCTTTCGGCGGAAGCCTCTGCAGTTCCACTGCCAAATTTCAAATTTTTGGTGTGGTGCCATGTTGGGTTATAGATGGTTGTGGCGTCGTGGACAGATCCAAGATGGGGGGTAGGCGGGCCTCGATAGTTGTAAGCCTATCCATTATTTGCTGCATGCAGGTGGCTATTTGGGATACCTGTCCCTCTAGTGTTGCAAAACGAATATCTATCTCAGCAAATTTGGTAGTAACGAGGCCTTGGAAGGTTGCTTGTTCTGTTGATATAGCGCTAGTTCTCTCTGACAGAGTATTGATGTCTGCCCTGAGTTTGGTAGGCGCTTTCGACGGCTGCGGGGTGTCGGCTTCCGAAGCCTCGGCCTTTCTTTTGGATTCCTCGCCTTCTTTTGTAGGAAGCGGTCTTTTAGTTGCTATTCTGGCGTCTGTGTCCGTCGCGTTATGGGCCGAAGACTGGGACGCGGTGGAGGGAGTGTGGCAAATGGCGTCCGTTTCCATCGCATTATTGGTCGAAGCCTGGGACGCGGTGGGTGGCGTTCTAGCCGCAGTGGCATTCTGTACCTGATGCGCTTGTAACAGGCGTTTAATGTCAGCCAACTCTTTTTTAAGGCTGGCAATTTCTCTGTCTCGGGATTGTAGTTGGATCTGAAACTTCTTCTCTCGAGCGTCAATAGATTGGGAGGCCTCTGCTGGCCAGCTCACCTTTTTATTGGAGCGGCTATCGCTGCGTCCGCGGCTCGAGCTTCTCTTGTCGTTCCCTGCAGGGTTCCCCAGGGGCGGGAAGGAGCTGGAGTTGTTCCGGCTGTGGCTGCCTCCTTTTCCGGTAGCACCCTGTTCCTTCTGCCTGGGCCTAGATTGGTGTCCGTGGAGTGATGAGTCGTTGTCCCCTTGCTTGGGTGCCTGGTTGCCATGGGGCGTTCCTTGTTTGTTCTTGGTGATCAACCGGAATTTGCAGTTCCGGCTGCCTGTGTTGTGGCCCCCGTTGCAGACGATGCAGACGGGTTGGCAGGTTGGCTGTTCTCCCTCAGGTGGAGGCGAGTGATTTTCTCCGCAGCGGCGGCAAAGGTTCGTTGTAGGTTTGTAGCAGACGTCGGCCCGGTGTCCTACCCTCCTGCAGTTGTAGCATACTTCATGTTGCTCCCTGAAGGGGTGGACCCGAAAGACGCCGCACTGATAGATTACTTGGCTGGGTAGCTTCTTTCCAAAAAAGGTGATTTGTATTGTTCTGGACTGTCCGATCCTTCTGGCATCCACAACTTCTATTCCTTCGTTTCTGTTTCCGAAGCCTTGGCGAACCGCTTCGGGCGAGTCTCCCGCGTAGGCGTTGTAAATGACCCCTTTTACCGAGTCTTCGGGCGCCGCCACGTACGACGTAACGTTGTAGGTTTTACCTTGGAGGTTCAGTTTTTCAATCTTGGCGTATGCAGTCGCCCGTTGACGATCGGGCGTGCATAGCGTGAAGGTGTTGTTGGCCGTATTGACTCTGATAATGTCTTCATTCTTCACCGTATCATACGGCAGCCTGGACACCTCGCAGGCGCAGAAGAGTAGTAGTCCGGGCGCAAAGTCCCTCAGATTCCAACCTTGTGGTCGGCAGACGATTTTGTAGTCATCGGTCGGTAAGCGCGGGAGAAGTGCTTTCTTGCTGAGTGCAAGTAGCTTTTTCCCGTTCTTTCGCGATGGAAAATTGGAATTAGACTTGCCTTGGCGGTGCCCCTGCGCAGGCTCGTCGTCGGTTGATGCGGGCCCTTTATTCTTCAGGCCTCGTTGTCGGTCGCGGTACCGAAGAATGGTTTCCCATTTTCCGTCCTCGAGCTCCGACGCTGATATTTTCTCGCCTTCCACGGCGTACTCCATCTTTGCAGGTCCCTGGGAGCTCAGTTCCCGGCGGAGAGGTAACGAGCTAGGTCGAGCTCGATGGCTAGGCCGGCAGTCAGCCGGCAATATGCCCAGGTGTCCGTAGATTGGCAAAATCCGGCTTCAGCAGGCACTGGACAATGGCCCGGATGTCGTCCAAAATATTCGAGCCCGAAGGCTGACGCTTTCTGCCGAAAAGTGGCTTCGAGGCGGGAGCCCATGCGAGACACGTCAGCACAGCTCCGTCCTCTTCCTCTTCCGCATGGTTACTAGCCAAAGTACAACTGGCCCGGTTTGAAATTCCCGCACTATGACGTCACGACCATTTCGACCAATTGAAAAGCGTGACATTTCTGTCGACATCTCCTGCTTACAACGATGTGGTATTAAAGGCTTCTGCCTTAAAATATGCTTCCAAGCTGGTCCCCTTCTGGTCCAGGAGTCCGCGGGCTAGAGCTTTCTTATAAAGCCCGATCCACCAGCCATTGCTGTCCGGTGGGCTGAGCGCTCCATAAAGCAGCCTTCTAGGAAGAATGATTGGGACTGGGGATCGGGGGTACTGCCTCTCGGCGACATTCCCAAAGGTAGTGGAAAAGTTTGGAAGAAGCTTAAGCTTCGCCTTTGAGTGGAACGCGGCAGCGTCTTCTAGCGCTGCCAGGGAGTCCAGGGAACACCATAGACGCCGACAGCGTCTCGGCCACGCCGCCGCTGTGGCTGACTGGTCATGGCGCTCGACTGCTGACCTGATAGCCGGGTGTTTGATCCTGACGGTGGCTAATTTCGAACACCCGGCTTTCAGGTCAGCAGTAGAGCGCCATGTTTGACTCTGACGGTGGCTGTCTAATTTCGAACCCGACCGCGGCGGCCTCGTTTCGATGGAGGCGGAACGCAAGAAGCGCCCGTGTGCTGTGCGATCTCAGTGCACGTTAAAGATCCCGAAGTGGTCGAAATTATTCCGGACACCTCCACTACGGCACCTCTTTCTCTCTTCCTTCTTTCACTCCCACCTTCCTCCCTTTCCTAACGGCGCGGTTCAGGTGTCCAATTTCGATGGAGGCGATGTTCTAGACGCCCATGTACAGTGTGATTTCAGTGCGTGTTAAAGAGCCCCAGGTGTTGGAAATTTCTGTAGCCCTTCACTACGGCGTCACTCATAGCCTGAGTCTCTTTGGGACGTTAAACCCCAATAAACAAAGCCAAGCTTTTCGACCGAATCAACACTATACGCTTTCGCGTAAACGTGTGAATTTGGGCACGGAACAGATTTTACAATAAGGAAGTTAGCTGAAGTGAAAGCATGATAGTTGGTAGGGTGTAATGAAGCAGCCCCTCTGTGATTGTAGCGCGACAAGATACTGGGGAGTGGTGGCGATGCCATGCGACTGTGTTCGTAGAATTTGGTGATTTGATGATATGTAGAAAAGACCGATGTGGTCTTTCGGGTGTGGGTGCCTAATCGTCCGGTGTCCGAGAGGAGAGGTCTCGGGCCAGCGCATGAAGGCGCTCATTATCGGGGATCGAGCCATGCCAAAGGCTCCACGCCAGAGTAACCGTTCGGTCGATGACTGTGGAAACAATATGACGCGTGGCCGCGTCGCCACATCCTTTAGGTAGTGGTGCTAAGCGGCCTCGGAATCTATGGAAATTTCGGTTATGTTTTGAAAGACGGCCCTTGCTTCCGACTCCCATTGGCGAAATCTGATTGCGGCTAGAAGTGCTACGCACTGAAATACCGCCGCACGTGGGAACACAACACTAAATTTGGTAAGCACTCTGCCTGAACGCAAACGATACAAAATGTTAGTGAAAAAGCCTTTCTGGCGCTGGATATGTACCGACTTCTATTCAAACGCGTTATGACCATGGCAACCACGTTATGCTCGAAAAAGAAAACAGTATATTTTCTCGCATTCAGAAGAGAGAAAAACATTTAGTCACTTCCTTTAGCAATAACGAGAAGATCTGCATATTTGCAGATCTCACTTTCTATTTATGAGCAACATTGGAGGAGAGACTGCTTTTAGCTGCACTTCATTGAATACGTGGCCATCATAACTAATATATCAGTGGAGAGGGCAAGGGGAATGAGGAGCTCGTTGTGCCATTCGCATGAAAGAATCCATCACTAACGGAAACTAAGAATAGCAGAGGAAGTGTTTTACTTTTAATTTGTGGTAATAATCAAAACGAAAAGTATTCAAATAACTTTATTAATAATCACGATACTCAGTTTTATCTATTCGAACCAGAAATATGAAATATTCAAATAATAGCTTTCCATTCCATGATTTCGGTGACTGAAGCCTGCTAAAAACAGTCTGCAAGAACAGAGCTACGTGACTTGGACCACACTGCATGTCTGACGCCTGGTGATTGTGCTTAAAAAACACAGGACGCAATCAATTTGCGGCACTAATATTTTTTTTTTCGGTGACATTAATGGAGAAATAAGCACGTCTTCTATAGTCCATTATTATAGCATGTTTTAATGATTAAGCCGCATCAACTTAAGAAACATTTCGAGAGTACCTCGACTGCAGCGAAGAAAGCGCCAGCAAATTTAAAACTGAATACTTTCGTCTAGTCTGCACGAAATCGCATTGTGAGGCTAAAAGTGAAGCCAAGAAAATTGGGGCCAAGAAACAAGGCATGTACGAATGTGCACAACGTTCGCTTCCGCTATAAGGCAAAAACACCAGCCTAACGTAATTTTCTTGCATTAAGACTTCGTACTTCCGGACATTAGCAGCGAACTTCGTTAGTGAAAACTTCCGCATTGGTGCGCTAAAAAAATCTCTGCATTAGGTCATGCTATTCGCTTACCCCTGCTGTCTGCATGCATCTCTTTCTGCTGTGGAACAGTTTCTTTTTTTAGAATAGGCTTTTTAGAATGAGGTTTTCAACATACAGAAAAATGTAGAAACGTTTTCTTATTGTGGATGGAGTGAAGAGGATATGGCTGAACCGTGCAAGAGACATAGTACTATCAGAAAAGGGAAAAATGGCAGAGTTGTAATTTAGTTAAACCGAGTGAAAGCATCTGTTCAGCCTAATGGGCTCATGATTTTGCTTTGCTGGGTCATCGGCGCGTGTGGCGACGATATTACACTCATGCTAAACTCTGATCGAGGCTGAGTTGATCTGATCTGTTCCCGCCGCAGATAAAGTTAAGGAAGACGACGATTTACAATGCAAAGCGCGAGACTGTGTTGCAAATTTACAAGAGGCTTTTTTGTTGCTGCGGTAGCATACTGCTTTCATGCAGTAGCCAACGAAGCTTACCCGTTCCTGCCGCCGCAGGTTCAAATCTCAGTTGCGGCAATATTTATGAATTCGAGGTGAAGATCTCAGCGATGGCCTGGCTTTTGCAGGTTTTATCGTGAAGTAGACTTTTCGCTATAAAACCCATCTATGGGTTATGGGCATATTCATATGCGTTTCCCAGGGCAAGAACGGAAATATAATTCGAATTATTAAATACCATTTGGTCTGAAAGCATGTTTTCGGAGCTCCCAAGTAAGGATGAACCCGTAGCAGCCCTACTGAGAAGGCTCGCTTGTCCTTTTGTTCATCTGCCGACGTTGTTGCTCGGCACCTTTAGTAGTCGCCCCAAACCGACCGCAGGATGCAATCATTCTTCGTCGGGTCCATGCCGCTGTATTTCAGCGCGTTCACGCTTCTCGCCTGCAGGGCCGACCAACGCTGCTCATTGTCACGCGTGGAAGGAAGATGGGCGTCGAAGACAAAGCAACTCGAGCTAATAAGAAGAGAAGAACAAAGAGAGAGGGAAAGGATGCCCGAAAACTTCATCATGGTGAGGGCTTTGCCTGGCCGTGGAAATGAGTTCTTCCGGGCGGCCGCCACCCCAGTAGTAGCGGATGGCGCCCCATGAATGAGCAAGTGTTCATAGGTAGCCCCCGTGAAACAAAGTGATGTGATATGACCGCGATCAAAGCAGCGGACGGAATGGCCGGTCAGCTAGCACTAGTAGGCAGGTGAGTGGTGACAGCCTTAGTTATGTTTACAACATACATGGCGTACCATTTCTTTGCAAAATACGGGGTGATAAAGTTTTGTCGCTCGCTGAAAGGAAAGTATGTGCTCTATGACCCTGTAAAAAGAAAACCTGTAGGTAAATCATGATTATCATCACGGCCTCCAGATCACCAAGTGCACCTACAGGCAGGTACTTCCACATCAGAACGATGAAAGGAAAGACGGAATCGTAATTTTTCTTATCTGTGCATCTGCTTCCTTTTTTAGTTTTGTCCTTGCCAGTTAAAAACCTTTCGCGGTTTGTTTTTTCTCTCTGTTACAACTGCGACCGCCTTAACAGTCCGTCAGGCAAAGATAAAAATGCATCAAACGCCACCAATCCTCACACTTCTCACTTTAATGTCCCATAATTCAAAGCAGGTTATAATCTGTACTTTTCATTTTTTTTTCTTCGAAAACAAATATAAAAACAACGCGCTTCACAAAAAAATTACCCATCTTCGTTCATATTTTGCCAAAATATTAAAAAAAATATCAGAGAAATGACATAAAGCCTTTGTAAATTTTCGGCAAAATGTATTCTAAGATACGCACATCTCTGCATTAAAAGTTCGCCTTAAAAAAAGCCACGTTTCTCAATTTATATATAAACCAGCAAAAAAAAGTGGAACCCAAGTAAGTATCCTTAGCATTGACTTCATGCCGCGCGGAGCCCCATTAGGCATGCATAGTTCCCATTTACCTTATGTAGTAGCCCATAATTTAGAAAACACATAGATCACTTTTTGAAACACGTAGTAATGTATGCAACTCAAGCGCAGTAGGACTTTTCAGGAATAATACGATCCAGTTCAACAGTCTAGGAGAGGAAAAATCAAGTGAACCAAATAAATCTCCTGGAATAACCATTCGGTGGATTTAAATATATATAAAGTTGAAATAAGGCATGCATTTTCAATATTAGTTTTATGATAAGAAGTGAATACTTTAGGAATGTAGGTTCTAGCCATCTTTTAACTTAATAGAATGATGCAGATTCAGTAGCGATTAGTAGGACGAAGAAGGAAAATGTTAAGATGTTAATCTGTGTAGTTGTGCAACATTGATCAACCAACCCCTACTTTCTCTTTCTCTCTACACTCTCTCTCCTCTTTTTTCTCCTCTCTGCGCATGATGAGGTGCGCACGAAAGAAACGAAGATGCCTGCCAACAACATAGTGCTAAGAGCACGAAAAAAAAACAGATATCATAACTTAAAATGACCCCTCCGGTGGAATCAGCAAAAAAATCCAGTCAGTCTAAGTAAGAACAGCGCTTCGAGCACCATTCCACAATTTATCCCCATGTAAAGGGAAAATGTCCGGACAGTGATTTCACTCCGCTTTATTATCGTCGTCCCTCAACACCTCGTCTCCCGCTTCCCTATCACTTTATCCCCTTCTCTATTTTTCTCTTCCAAGAGCCGTTGCAAAGGAAAGAATGCCCTGCCTCGAGTTAGGAGTTTTTCGTCCAATCTCTAACCGAGTCTGCTTTTGCACGAACGCATTTCTGCCTTTGACCTGCCGCTGCTGTTCTTTCGGCCTCCCACTGCTTCCTGCACTTCAAATATATTTTTTTTTTTGAGGAGAAACCGAGCAAGAGATGCCCCAAATTCTTTCTTTGCACTTGAAATCTGTTATCTGGGCTTATCTATTTCTTTTTCTTCGGTCTTCCGCCGTGTGGCCCGGACAAAGGATAAGTTTCCTCGAGCGCTCTCAGGGCCCTATCAGGGAGGCCAGGAAAGCTGAAAGCAGTGACGCCGTTAGATCGGAAGCGCGGTGACAATTTGTGAAAACATGTTGGCCGCTTCGTTCTACAGTAACAATTTAGAGAGGGATTACTTCTGAAATTCTCGCACCCTCTCTTTTAAGCCCCACGTTGCAGCGAAGGCCTGTGTGCTTGTCAGACATTTTGCGGAGACTTTCACACTCCAGTGGTCACGGATCTACATCTTCAGATAGCTTGGGCAACTGACGTTGCTGTTTTCAACTATTTTGGAAAAGGCGGTCAGATGAACACCTGTGAAGTCGTCTAATTATCGTTGTGTAGTAAAGCTGAAATAAGCCAAAATTGTTGGAAAACGGAATGGAGAAGAGCCTGGCGTTTGTTAAATGAAAGTAGCTAAGCGTACAAAAAAGTTTCGACTCCAATGAATGATACAGTGATGGAGAAATTTTTGGAGGTTCTTGTATCGATGAGTGAATAAGCGTAGATGTTAATGGAAGAACATTTAAAGAAGCAGTGATAACCGCTTCCTGTGCAATATATTAATAATAGACAAAAAAAATTGAGACAAGATAAAAGAGTCTTAGTTTACCTTTTCTGCATGTTGCTTTGACACGTTTCTTTCAACGTATTGTATAAAACAGAGACCATGATATCGAGACATTTGTATGATATTGTCACGTGCTTCCACAGAACCTCGACGAAAGAAGCAGAACATGGACTGACGAGCAGGGAGAAAGGAAGAGAAAGAGCTGAAGGACGCTGGTAGGCTGCCTGCTTCCATCCTGCTCCGACCGATCCCCTCTGTGAATAAACCCCCGTGCGTGCTAAGCACGTAACAGTTTGGTGAGAGGTGCCGGGTATCGACCACGGAGCATTCCATCTACCGAAGGAGCCGTAGACTAGCAGGCTTCCCACCACTGCCATCGGACATGCCTGGAGACGACAATGCCGAACAACCCGGGATATCCACAGCGAACAACTGGCCACATTGTCGAGAGCCCCGCACATTTTTTTGGAAAACCTGAAGAGGACGTTGACGAGTGGCTGAAACATTACGAGCGGGTGAGCAAATACAATCGCTGGAACGCTGCTACTAAACTGGCTAACGTGGTGTTTTTCCTTGCCGCCACTGCCCTTGACTGGTTCGACAATCATGAGGATACACTGAGTTCATGGGCTACCTTTACGACCGAGATCAAAAAAAAATTTTGGGGATGAATCGGCAAAGAAGAAGCGTGCAGAACAGACATTGCTTCACCGCGCGCAAGTACCCGGAGAAACTTGCACGGCATACATCGAAGCCATCTTAAAGTTATGCAAGCTAGTTAACTCCAGTATGCTTGAAGAAGACAAAGTCGGCCACCTTCTAAAAGGAATTGCGGAAGATGTTTACAATTTCCTGATTAGTAAAGAGAGCCTGAGCACCACCGCTGACGTTATAAAACATTGCAGAACATTTGAAGCTCTTAAGCTGCGTCGAATCACCCCTAAATTCGGAAGATTGGCCAATGTCACCTCTATAGCCAGTGTTGAAGCCTGTCCTCCAAATTCTATGGCTGATATGATTCGAGAGATTGTGCGCGAGGAATTGTCCAGATCCCGGGACACCTTCTGCCGCACAGAATACCTGCGGCACAGTTCTGCACCGGAGGAAGATGTTGCCGCCCTGTCGACTCCGTGGGCTCAACCTAACGGCACTTTGCCCATGGACGATCGGAACATTGCCCAACGTTATGGCCACCAGCCGACGGAAAGGAGGCCCACCTACCCAGAAGACGTGGTTCGTCAGCAGCGAGATCCTGGCTCCAGCCAACGTCGCGACTTTGTTCGCCAGGACTTTTATGGCGGTCGCTGGCGCTCTCAACCTTTGTGCTACCGGTGTGGCATTGCAGGGCATATCGCTAGATATTGCCGCCGTCGTTTCCCGACTTCTCAAGACTGCCAACCCCCGGGTCATACTTACGGACAACTGCACACCGCGCAGCAGCGACCCCCAACGTCCGCTTGAGACCCGTACCGTCCGAGCAATTTGCGGAGTTCATCACCTGCATCTGACCGCAGTGTGACGCCGCCACCTCAGCGCCAACGGCGGTCACCTTCTCCTCGACGTCGTGCATCCCCTCCGCCTCCGGGAAACTAGGAGGCGCGGCCGATGGAGGTGAGGCCGCCGGCGAGTCGATGACGTCCAATATACCTTTGCCCGTGTTTATGTTGAAGAACAAACTGGAAGTGTTTATTGATGGTGTGAAAACAATGGCTCTTGTGGACACTAGTGCTACCGTATCCGTTATGAGTTTGAGGTTTAAGAACCGTTTAGGTAGGAAAGTGATCTTTAGTGGTGACCGTGCAGCCTTATTCCGTGGTGTCGGTGGTGAACCTTTGGTTCCACTTGGTGTGTGTGCTTCGGATGTTGTTATTGGTGGTCTAACGTTTAGAACAGAATTCGCGGTGCTACCACGGTCAACGCATGATGTGATTCTTGGCACTGATTTTCTGCAAGAGTGTGGTGCAACTTTAGACTGCCGTACGGGAGAAATTGCTTTGAATTCTTCACTACTTTCAGCTCTTGTGGATAACTCGAGACCGGATTTTGGAGCATTTGCGGTGGAAGAAGACACTATTGTACCAGCTTTCTCCGCAGCATTCGTGCGCGTTTCCTCTATTCACAATCAGTGCGAATCTTTTGAAGCTGTGGTAGAGCCTACGACACTCGCCTGCTCTAAGAAGGGTATCGTCGCGCCTCGTTGCGTCGTTCCCGTGGTGAGAGGCCGTACCGAGCTGTGGACAGTGAACCACTCTGAAGAGGCAGCTGTGTTGCCCCGGGGCCTCAAACTCGCCCGTTTCGAGGAAGGTGTGTCAGGTTCCGTCGCGACGTTAACCAACTCTGTCAGTGAGCAGCACGTGACAATATTAACCTTCGATTGTTCTTGCGCATATTGATATGAACTGGCCATTGCAGTGTAAGATGAGCGCTAAGACTATCTGTCTACGAAAAACATTACGTCTTCCGAAATCAAAGGCTTACTTATTGTTAGAGCCCTTCATCTATTATTTTTGACAGAATGCCAACCTTGCATCTAAAAAAATTGAAAATTCTGCAGGTGTGCAGGCCTGCACGCAGAACTATTGAGCCTTTTTTTTTAGAGAAGGCTCCTGAAGGAGCGGCCGTTTGGATTAACTCGCATGTGTACATGAATATAATCTCTCCCAAAATATGACAAAAACTTTCTTACCTCTTGTTGGCCGGACTGCCGAATTTTCTGCTAGGTGGCTTAGTTTTTGTCCTCGCGACAAAGCCAGTTCTGTGTTATGAAAGGGCAACGCGCAAGGCTAGAGTAGCGCACAACCGTCACAACAAGAATTTCCGTCGAAACAATGTCATGCCGCAAAATACTGCAACAAGTTTTTTAAAAATAAACGCCTTTTTTTTTTTCAAAGTTTAAAACTGAAATCTAAGACGCAGAGAAAGATAAGAGGAAAAATGTTTTGAGATGTTGACCCAACCAGGTTTTCAGCTAAAGCGGGCGCTAGCACATTGAGCGGCAGGTTCGAGAAGATATTCGCATTTTAGCGGAGTGCGTTAGCAGTCGTCACGCTTGCTATTGTGGTACAATCGGAATGGCTTGGCTGCAGAATTGACAAGGGCTTGGCAGCCACGAACCGGGTTTTTGTCCGCTCTGCTCTGAACCTTTTGACTGTAATTTTGTGACACGAGGTTTCCTTCCCCCTAAAATGTAAACAGAATTTGAGACAGCAAATGGCCTACGGGTCATTGACCGCGAAAGATCAGTGACTAGTCCCTTCGGCTCCTGAGCATGACAAAGCATCTTCGATCGCCGCTGCGCTGGCCATGCTCAAAAGGACGTGAAATGCTGTACTAGATTTTCTCAACATTGACCCAACGAAAATTTTTGCGTATGAGGCTGAGGGAGGAACGGCGAACGGTGTTGGGAGTGCGAAAAATGTCACTTCGCATTTCACACATCTGACTACTTCAAGATTTTTCACAAGAAAAAGAAGACATTTGCTTCCCCTGTATATGCGATTGTCTTGAAAGTGGAATAAAATTATATTTCACAATGTGATCTTTCAGCGTGAGCGATTGCGAATTCTCACCAGCAACCTACTGCGTGCTGTGCACTTGTGTACTAACAGCGGAAGCGAATAGGTTAGGTAACACCAAGTGCTAAAACTAACATTGATCCCTCGAGTAGGACGTTTCACGTAGTTCAAAGGTACGTAGAAAGACGTTAACCAGCCTGATGACTACCGGATTGCGAAGCAGCGAACATGCGTTTTTTTTTCTGTTTCAAAGGGAACAAAGCCTCTTATCTCTGAAGATTGCGCCCGACATGCTGCATGAAGTAGTTTAGCTTCAATTTAGCAGAGGCGACGCGCACCTTAAAGCACAGAAGAGCAGATTCAGCTAGGTCAAAACATTTGGCATTTGTAAGTATTACGCTTAAAGTTACCTTGACAGGTAATAAACAAGGTAAGTCTAATTAACCACTATGTCAAACAGCCAAAATCTTAACTGGAGGCATGAGCTGCCGCATTAGCTCAGTGGTTCTGAAGCTTGGCTTCAGCAACGAATGACGTGGATTCGATCCCGGCCACAGCAGTCGCATTTCTGTGGAGTCGAAATGCTAGAAGCCCGTATACCGTGCGACGCCAGTGCAGGTTGAAGAAGCCAAGGTGGTCAAAATTATCAGGAGCTCTTCACAACGAGGAGCGTCATAATCTGAGTCGCTTTAGGACGTTAATCCGCGTAAGCCATGCATCAAACCTAATAGGAGGCATGCAGCAAGGCCCATGAAATGAGTCTGCTGACCGGAGTCGTAGAATCAGAATTTCCTCGCATATCCGTACTTGCCTGCTAGCCGGTGGCATGGATGCTGAGTGTCATAGTGAAGAAAAACCAAGAGTTAGCATATAGAGTTATAGCACAACGTGTTCCAGTGTTGTTTAATGGCCAAAACCAAAACTTCAGCTTCCTAGCTGCCGCAAGTATATAACTGTTGGTTTACTCTAACTTAATTCTTAAATTGTCCTATTTTTACGTGAGAAAACAATACAGCACACATCACCCGAAAAGCGTACTTTGTTGCATACTTTGTTGCTTACAGGCGAAGCAAGAGTGTCTTGTGGCACTTTGTTGGCGTGGTCGACATGAACATCGTCCGGATACTATATGCAACTGATGGTACGATGACATCAACATGCCGCTCTACACTATAGGTCTTTATTGTTGCTTCCCTTTCCCAAAGAAGGGGGCAGCAAGCTAGAGTACCGTTTCTGTGGCTCAGTGTTTATGGTACCCGGCTGCTGACCCGAAAAACGTGGGTTCGATTTCGGCCCCAGCGGTCGAAATTCGATGAGACCAAATGAGGCCCGTGTACCGTGCGATGTCAGTGCACGTTGAAGAATCGCTATTGGTCAAAATTTCCGGAGTACTTCACAACGGCGTCCCCCATAGCCTGAGTCGATTTGGAACTGTAAACCCCCATAAATCATAAACGTTTCTTCCTGCCGCCATTTCGATATTTACTGTCACTAAAGTTTTCTCCCTCTCTCAGTACTGGAGGGACAATAATGAGAGCAGATTAAAAAGCGACTTCTCAATTTCCGAGAATACCGCACACTTCCCGGACAAAATACTTGCGAGCTCCCTCAGCTCCCATATGTACGATTATGCTTCCTACCCTGAGTCTTCGCAACACGAGCCGTATAGAGATTACCTACTTTGATCTTTTGTGCTCAACGTTTTTCAACAGCAGTGAAAATGAAAACGAATTAAGTAGCTCAACAGATAGCAGCTTCGTATTGTCGTGGCACTACTCAATCTAATACCGAGGACGCCAGTAAAATAATTGATGTGGATATAAGATATAAAACACTGACGGGGACGGCGTAACAACTATCGTAGCGTACTAACAAACACATCTTTGCTTTGAGAAGAAGAACATTAATTAGCCATAAATTGTCCAAGCAAGAGCAGCCAGCATTATCTTCGGTTCTTTTTTGTAAAAAGGATTCCCCATCTTCACTTGTGGTAGCTGATATTCCAGATTACAATGAGAAAAATGTCATTTCCCAGACTAAGGTTCCTGTTCGTATCACGCATTCACCACCTAACTATTATTGCACCTAGAATTGTTCGTTCGTCCCTTCCAGTGCAACCAACTCGAGATCTACGCAACCGCATCATCATAGATTAGTTACCCTAATATATCCAAGAACTCGTCCTCTTCTCGGCACTATCCCCGAGTGGTATACGCGGCCAGAATGTGTCTGTTCTGTATGTGGTAGTGCTTCCTTTGTGGGATGTATCCCAATTGCGCTTTCATCAAATGATTTTTGCTGACTTTCAAGCCCTTGTTTTGGTGCTTTGATATTTCCAAAAACTAATTCTTTTGTCTTTATAGCATGCGCTCGGTTAATTTCATTCCTTTGTTCCTTCTATCACCCTCCTGCTTTCATCATGCGGTTAATATTAAAAATGAAAAAAAAAATCTAGTGGCATGTTCCGCAACAACACACTCATCAGCAAACTTTCTTTTCTTTCTTTTGCTGTTCTGTAGAGTATCAGATTTTGAAATGCATATATGCTTTGAGCGAAAATTTTTAATCCTAATCAATAAATGTTCTTGACAATTCTGAAAAAGTAATGGCTCTAGGGCGCTTTTTTTTACTCGTCATTCCTAAAGACGCTGATATAGCATGGCCTACCACAAAACAGAATTTATTGATCTAAGGAACTTCTAAAAGAACATATTTCCAAATAGAAAGAATCTTACAATTCAAAGATATGCGGCTGAGATCCTGAGTCTAAAATCAGCTTCGGAAAAAAGCCGTTTACTTGTTAGTGTTGACAAATATGTTTGGGACTACTTAGCACACATATAGCCTATATTTTTCTGTGATGCATAGGCCGCCACGGTACGCCAGCAATAAAGAAAAAAACCGCGGTGGATCAGCGGTTATGGCGCTAGGCTGCTGACCCGAAAGATGCGGGTTTGGTCCCTGCCTCGGCTGTCAAATTTTGTTGAAGGCGAATTTCCCCAGGCCCGTAGTCTGTGCGATGTCAGTGTGCGATAAAGAACCCCAGGTCATCGAAATTTTTGAAGCACTAAACTCGCCGTCCCTCATAGCCTGAGTCGCTTTGGTACGTTAAACCCCTTAAACCAAATCCAAACCAACTCTAACACCTAGCCTTTGGACGATGGCTGTTCTTTTTTCTTCATTTTTTTTTTCCGGCTTATGCTGTCTTTTGCACTACTGTGATCTTAAATATCTATGCATAGGCGTGCCGGGTTCTTCTAAATTGCAACCGTTTCTTTTTGCACATGACTATTTTCTTTCAGCTCCAGCATAAAATTACCATCTGCTGTTTTATCGGCATCAACTAAGCAAACAGAAACTGCTCACAATCTTCGTAGCCAACACGTTGGCCGGGCTCTGAGCAAATGTGATACCCCTAGTATATGGTCTTTTGCGCAGTAGTTTTGCTGTTTATTAAAATGTTAGGTGATGATATTTTTCTATGCGGCGCAGTCTGTAGCGGTGCAGATGGTTGCTCTACTTCTATAACGAAAATGAACGTAACATTAAGCACAAGTTTTCAACCTTATATTTTTCACTCACTGACTGCGTAACATTTTTTCTTCTGTTTTCTTCTAACTGTTTTTTCTTCTCTCTCGCTACTCAACTGTGAGCCACTTGACGGTTTCAAGATAACTTTGGTGTCTCCAACAACCTTGAAACGTAGAATAAATCTAGTTGTTCGTATTGTGGGTGCGCGCTATATAAACTTCCATTTCAAAACTGAAAGCATCGAAAATTGGGTTTCTGCTTTCAACCGCACGCTTAGCCCAAAAGGAAGCTAACAAAGCGCTGGGGTCCATGCTGCAGACCAGCCGCAAAACGTTCAGCGGATTATAAAGAAAGGCCAGAGTGAAAAAATTTGATTTAAATTCCCACCTTCTAGGCTCTCCCATCCATAACTCTGAAGTTCGAAAATTAGTTTTTCCTCTCCATTTAATGTTCGCGAGCGAAGCACCGCCATTAGCCATGCACTTCTGCACCACAGCCCATAATCTCGTGAGTTTGGACAAAGGCGTTCAGACGGCTGCCACATGGCACGTGCCTGCGCTACGCAACTTCGCGTATGAGTCACGTCGACCGAAACAGCAAAGGCTGTGATTGGCGCCCCGTGCTACCCGTGAGCAGCTCTGGAAATGAAATCAAAATGCAACAAGGGGTGTGTAGAATGAGGAAGGATAGAAGGATGTGGAAGACATACATAACCCTGCTTTTTTACACTTTCGTAAACAGTGAAAATAAAAGAGAGGGAAAGGACAAGGGAAGCGGCAACGGTTGTTTGCTTATTTTCTATTTATTTAAAAAAGTACTCAAGCCTGAGTGAGCAGAAGTAGGCGTGCACGACATACATATCATCAAGAACATTTCATGCATAGGATCCTAACAAATCGCCAGAAACAAACCGGCAGACACTAACGCGAGTTTGAGTTAATTGAAAAGCATACAAATTGCAGGACAAGAAAAAAATGATGAAAAATTAGAGCAAAGGCAATGCAACCACAATCTGAACCACAAAAACAAAACAAATAACAATAAGGCGTGCACACTTCGATATTCGGGACAGCGCACAAGATGGTTCATCCTTTGCAAATCTTCGCTCTTGGGGCGATTACATTGTCTCCGGAAGACGGCGGTAAAGAGCCCCAAACCCGTTGAAACGATGCTTGCAGAGGCACGCGTTTTTGTGCACAATCAATGGAAAAGCGTCCTTACTCCATAGATGATATAAGCGCAAAAGGCGAGTGCTATTGGCTTAAGCGCCACAAAGGAGCGTGGCTGGCAGCCGCTTGGCACCCGGAAAGGCGACCGGACGTTATCTACCCCCTGCATGCACGCGGCTTTTCAAATGCAACAAACGGCATCAGCGCCCCCACCATTGTCACCTCGTATACAGGAGATCGGCGGAGAAGCAGAAAGGGGAGGGGAAGGGAGGGAGTTGCGCTGAAAGCACAGTCTCAGCTTTTATTCATTTATCGTATACTCTGGTGTATTCGCAAGCTTTGTTGTTCGTTCGGTGGGACGGTTTATGTCCCTGCTTTATTCGTCACACTGTGTTTTTCATTTATTTGTTTCCAAGGCCCTTTTGTGTTGGCCTTGCAATAACGTGGTGCAAGTCGGCGTGGGAGGGTCTCTGGGCGTGTAAGTATTTTTTTTTATAGGGCGTTACATAACCGGCGTGAATGTCTCGGTGACGCCCACAGGTGTAAGAGGTGACCCGCAGGGCAGAACAGGCTCCTTCAATTTCACCGAGGCCAACCGAAGCACCGTACTCGATAGCTGGTCTTATAATCTCAATGAGCTCTCGCCCGCATTGAGACGGCGCTGGTAAAAGCAAACAGCCTCGCAATAAATTGAGAGATACAGAGAAAAACAGGCCTTTCCTCTCCGAGAATCCGGCTTCGAGAGAATGGCATAGCCGCAGGCAGTATTGGGCTAAAGAAAGCAGCCAAAAGAGAGTCGAAATCTAGAATCAATGCTTTTCTATGTTACAAACCCTCTGCGAACATTCCACCACTCGAACATTCACTTATTGCGCTTGGCTCTCCGTCTGATACTTCTGATCACAGCCCCGCTTTTTCCCCGAAGACGATGGGTGCAAGAATACCTTCTGTGTTGGTGGCATTGATACGCGCCATGGAAGGCTGCGGTGAATGACCCGTCTCGACACAAAGGCACAGACTCAATGGCACGTCTAGAACTTTATTGCCATCGGCTTCGCTTGAAATACGCGCGTACGCGTATGGCGCTACATACAGAACATTTAGGTATTCGAAGCGAACCCCATTAAGGCCTGATGCAAAGCGAAATGGGCTGTTTGTTGCTCAATGGGAAACTGGGAACTTTCGAAGGCGCATCGGCTTGCTTTACGACAATTGGGACACAGTTGTTAAATAAAGATTTTATAAACATTTTATAGCCAGGGGCATTTTAGTGTGGTACGTGCACTCGCTGTTGAAGACAGAGTTCATTACTTAATTCTTAAAAACGAAGCTGATGGTGTTTCAAGTTGAGATTTTACGTTGTTGCTGTGGTAATTAATCTGGTGAGAACATGTTGTCACAGCCTTAACCAAACACTACTTCCTTAGCTCAGCCCACCATTCTGCAGAGGAGGATGTGTTCTTTCATCACTTCATAACACAAATATTTGCTGCAGACACAGGTCTCTATTTCAGAAGAGAAATAAAAAACAAATCACGACACACTTGAAGGGATATATTATCCACACCGATGTTTTCACAGAGGTTACAACACAGTGCCGTCGGCTCTCTCCCGCAGCTTAAGCATCCATGATCACAAAATGAACTCTATGAAGCACTAAGGCTTCTGGCAGAAGAATGGTGACGCTGCTGTTGTCGCGGAACAACACAGACCGACGGCCATGCAAAAGGGTCATGTCACGTTGCACACAAAGAAGTTTTTAACCACAGCACAAACGAACCGCGACCAAAATCTGATATAGATGCGTAGCAGAAACAACGCCGTGTGCTCGCTTCGGTACCATCACTACAACTATCGCAACGAATTCGACTACCTGCACAACGCCAAGTTCATTTCGTTATTTGAAAAACATGGCGTGCGTATTCAGCAACAGCTTGCACACATTGCGCTGCCTCGGCAGGTAAGCTGTCGCTCCGATCGTAATAATTTTCACTAAGCGAACATTTTTCATTGTGCTGTTACTCGCTGCTGTTAATGATGATCCTGGGAGGAATTAGGAACGGTTGCGACAAACACAAATGGCGTCAAATAAACGCTGCTCTGTATCGCCACATCGTAGGTCTTGAGTCGGTTTGAAAACCTCTCCGTCAACTCAGCACCGGTTAAAGAACTCAACTTGAGAGAACTGTCGCTCGCCGCTGCAGCGCACGGGAAAATTTTCAGTCGGCATGAACACTCGTAGTAGCAATGTGTGGTCTATATAAAAGGGTTACGCTATGCGGCTGGAGGACGAGATTCAGCTGCGCATCGGGATCTGGGAAAGCTGCGCGGCATCTGACGCTGAAGGAGGAAGAGGCAGAAGAGGCGGATGAATTTTGGTTCTTGCCCGGACGGTGTTGCTGTCCAGACTACCATGAGCCTACCTTTCAGCCTATCATTGAATAAACCCAAGTAATCCATTACAATATGCTTTGCTGCATAGCCAGCACCATCCAGGTCTCGCTGCCCAGTTCTATCCACGGAAGACTATCTTCGCCCTGACAAAGGAAGAAGGAGGGGCCAGGACGTCGTGCAAAAAAGCAGCCAATAGCTGTAATGCGGTCGTCATGCGGGCCTCATCGCCTGCTCGTAAGTTGAAGTTGGTGCAACTTTTCGCTTGAAGCCTATTATCTGGTCTGTGCGATCAGTCCTACACGTGCAGAGTCGAACGCCAAAAAAAATTTACCGTACACCGGCCTTTAATCAGCTCTTTGCTATACTTTGGGCCAGCGGACTTTAAACTCTAGCTTCGTGCTATGGTCGCTGTATTTTGAGCCATGAGGGGTGAACGTGATGAATTAGATGGTTTTCTTCTTTGGTCGCTGCGGTGTGTTCTTAAAAATATCCCTAAGAATGAAGATGAAGCTCAGCCGTCCGGGTACACGACTATGAACAGAGCAGGAAGACCAGTCATTGATTAGAAGCGATAAAATGGCGCGAAATGGACGGGATGCGCACACCTAAGGAAGAGCTTGGACAGTTGGTTTATGGTCGCATCGCATGCGGGATGGTGACGACAATCCCGCTTAGCGCGGACTCCGGCCTATATGAGAGTGGCTGCCCTCCTAGGCTTACAATTTGCTCTTCGCCGTGGAGCCCATGAACAACTGGTCGCAGAAATTCGACAGCTACATCACTCTGCCATCAACAAAGGGCATGACATTATCTACCAATGGCTACCGGGGCACAGCGGCATAGCAGGTAATCACCGCGCGGATGAGGTCGCGCGAACTGCGCACGACGACGGCGATTTTGTATCGATCCCCATTTCGAGATCGGATGCAGCGAGCAGGCTTCGCGCACTTGCGCGGGACATCACGCTTGCCGCGTGGAATTCCGGCCAATTTTGCAATTCCCGTTTAGAATCCTTGGACCCAGACCTGAAGCTCCGGCTACCATCAGGCCTATCACGACGAGAAGAAACTTTGCTGTGTCGCCTCTGGCTTGGTGTAGCGTTCACCAATCACTACTCATTCTTAATCGGTATGGCTGATAGTCCTGCATGTTCCATCTGCGGGCAAGACGAGACCATAACCCACATTCTTTGTGACTGCCCTGCCTACACCACCGAAAGGCAGTCTCTCAGCCGTGCGCTGGAGCGCCTAGATACACGCCCTTTCACGGAAATGAAGATTCTCGGCCCCTGGCCGCGGCGGTCGTCGGCGGAGAAGGCCTGCAAGGCACTGCTCCGCTTCTTGAGAACTTCTGGCCTGCACGATAGGCTGTGACTTTAACGAACAGTGACGTTTTATAGTGACTTCAATTTTCTGTTACTCTCCTTTCTCTTTCTTTTTTTTATCCCCTGACCCCCTTCCCCCCGTGTAGGGTAGCAAACCGATTATTATTTCGGTTAACTTCCCTGCCTTTCCTCTTCTATATCCTCCTCCTCCTCGTACTCCTAGTTACTTCGGTTGCCTAATAATTGCTTTGACCGGGTTTCCCTTCGTTTTATGTTCGTAAATTATTAGTGCATGTGAGTATGTATCATTTACTGGCCGAACTCGACGACTAGGTTGTAAATAACTGTGCACTTAACGTGTGCATTTCGCAGGAAGCATCAGCTGTCTAGACATCGGAATGGGCCGCGGAGTCAAGGAACCACAAGGAACATAGCTGAGCTTCATTGAAGCACCACGATATATAACTGCACCGACATCCTTCAACTTTTGTGTTCAAATATTCAGGCGATCAGGGATGTATTACATTAGATCTGGCTTTGGGGCCACGGTGGAAGCTACTGTAGAGGTCTCTTAACATGCACCAACCAACCGAGTTCTTAACAAGTGAAAGTATTCCTCTTACAAACTGAGCCGCGACTCAGGCCTCTTACACGGGAGCTTTCGGTACCGACAGCAACGTCACACCTCACCGTCACGGAAGGAAGGAACTTTGAGTCCAACAAATAAAGATCTTGCGATGCCACTCAAACTCCTGAAGCCTGCAATATTTAGGTGCGGCCGCCGCTCTCTGCGGAGGTGTCTAAGCGACTACAAGGTTCAGCGAGCGTCAAGGCATGGAAAAAATCATGTAAGCGTCTCTCGTCGCATCAAATGATATTTTATTTTTGTCGCGATCCACAAGCACAGCGGCGTTACCTTCGGGGCGACGAAAGTAGCGATCGATTGCACTCTCGATTGAGCAGGTTGCCCGCTGAAAGAGTGAATGCACTACCACGGCGACAAATTTATGCCTTCTAGAAGGCACTCTCGATGTCGTATTATTAAATGAGTTGAAAACGGTATTTTGAGATAACTACAAACAACATACAGCCTTCTGCAGTCACGAAACCAGCCCTTTCAACTTTCAGCCTGGAGACCTAACGTTTTACGACGTACGAGCTGTAGGAAATGAGAAATGAGGGAGAGTTTTTTTTTACTTTTTTTGAAGCAGGGTGAAAAAAATGGACTGAATTCTTTTCTCGCGATGTTGACACTCACTACATGGGAGTTGCTGGGAAACAGGAAATGTTCCAGCCTGGACATATCCTACAAGACCTTCCAGCCCACACCTTGTGCGCGCCTGCGACACGGGCGCCTGCCCCCCGTGTTTGTCTCTTCTGTCTACGTTTTTTTGCGCCGTTTACCTCCAGAATCAAGAACCAACTTGCCCAAACTAGAGTTCTTCTTGACAATAGCAGTTGCGAAAACATTTTTCTCTTTCGTCAACTTCGTGACTAGACCTCGCCCGTTGCACACCTTGTACTTTGAGACTAAAGAACGGGTTCACAAGCTCCAGCAGTAACTTGGTTTCCTGTCTTTTATGTATAGTTCCCCATAATAAAACTGCTCATGCCGTCTGACAAAAGCTGATTTTCAAGAAAGAGGAAACACATTGAGTGCTTTTATTTACTTTTTTCTTTTTCTCGGGTTTTATATTTCTTGTATACTGTATTTATCTTCCCATTTTTTCTTAAGTCATAACTCTCATGATAGATTTTGGTCAACATGTCTTCCACATTTTTAGGCAATTGTTTTTCAGGTAAAAACTGTTACTTCTCATTCTTCGTCTCGGAAAAATTTCCTAAAAAATGTATGAACAGCCTAAGATATCGGCGCTTTGCGTATGAACGGTACGAAACATGTACGCGTGATTATAAATGCCAGCCTTAGATTCTACGCTACTTGGAATTCTCAAGAGAAACACCAAATGTCAAATGTCAGTTTATGTAGCTAATAGAAAGCCAGTAAGTGGCTACGCAGCACTCCGCTCCGCATGGCCTATGACCGCAAAAATTGTAACGGCGTGACACCTTAAAGTACTGTCTCTCGGTCGGCTCATTTAAATAAGCTAGATTATTTTTTTTAAAATTAAGCTGCGTCACCTTGTCTTAACTGTTTAAATTCCATTCTTCCCGCCAGGGTTGGTTGCCACGCATTGAAACCATCGGAATGGAAAGACTCGTCTGAACGACCTTATTTAAATCTCGGGCATTAAACTATCCGTTCGTTTAAACGTCTCGGCCCAGCACACTTGATAAGCTATACACAAGAGGAAGATCTGCCTTTGTACAATTGCGCAATTGAAAGCATGAAAATCCACGTGCATTAAAATGAATTCCTGATATGGTAGAGCTGCTGAAAACTGCTGCTCAAATTTTAGGCTTTTAACTTTCTTGAGGAGGAACAAAAGGAAAAGCAAGGCAAATCCCCGATTAGGAAGAACTCACATTGAGGAACACTCGGTCTAGTTTCGTTAGCGGCCACATGCGAAGCCGACCTTGTAACCATGTTTAAAAATCGCTGCGCGGCGCATTAAAAACGAAGAAAATACAAAGATTTTAACAAACACGATGTAAGAAGTGCTAATCACTCGGGAACGAGTCTCTCAAATGTGAAGGGTTGAGCTCAGCAGCATCAAATTTGAAGGCTAACTAATGGCTTCTCTGTCACGCTCATGCCCAAGTTCTTTAACACAGCAGCTGCTGTTATTCCGCCCTTGTGCAATAACGACTTTTATGAGTGGCATTACATAGTACTTTCGCGGCTTTACATTGGTCCGAAAAAAATGTGAATAGCGGATTTCTAAGAAAATGGGAAGAATAAACGCGGGGACACAAACGTTAACGCCGCCGGCCAGACATAAATTATTGTTGGTGGGGATAAAAAAGAACTAAAAAGAAAATTGCCCAGCCCGCACCACCACCGCGTAGTGGTAACAAGTCGGTGAACATTGCCGAGACCGCACTGTAAATGTCTTCTCTCCCAATTCCACGAAAAACTAAAGCAGGGAGAAAAACGCACTCGAGGGCTACGACACGATGGGGGCTATAAGAAAAGTTTATGGCTATTGTTTTTTTTTTATCGTTCGCTTTCCCCTTTTAAATTTGTTTGTTCTTGATTCGTTCCATCGTCTTGGTATTCCCAGCAGGGATTTGTTAGCACGGTCAGGGATTCCCAGCAGGGATTTCTTAATCACGCCCTTAACTCCTTCGCTTCTCCTTCACTGACAGCGAATCAGCGGTGCTCTCCAACATTGCTGCCTCCATTCTTCCTTCTGTCTTACTCCCCTTCCATCTAAAGTGCAAAAGGAGGCGTCACTCGCGCAACGAGAGCTTTTGTTAGCAATCCTCGTTAGCGGACGCGGGCACTTTCCGACCCGATTTTTATTCTAAGCAGGCCACTTTGAAATTTTTGCGTCCCGTTCAAACACACACACACACACACACACACACACACACACACACACACACACACACACACACACACACACACACACACACACACACACACACACACACACACACACACACACACACACACAACACACACACACACACACACACACACACACACACACACACACACACACACACACACACACACACACACACACACACACACACACACACACACACACACACACACACACACACACACACACACACACACACACACACACACACACACACACACACACACACACACACACACACACACACACACACACACACACACACACACACACACACACACACACACACACACACACACACACACACACACACACACACACACACACACACACACACACACACACACACACACACACACACACACACACACACACACACACACACACACACACACACACACACACACACACACACACACACACACACACACAAGCAAGAGCGGTCCATTGTATGTTGCCTTTCTTTCCTCTTTACTCTGCCCTCTGTTTTTCACACAACGTTTTCTCTTTCCTTTTCTTGTTACCAGCGCTCCTATAGCTCTTGCTGCAACTCTTGTTTAGTGGTGTAGTCCCGCCAGAAGGCTGGAGGCGGATGTCCGCCTGCGGTAGGCACCACCACATTTTAGAGGCGTGTTTCAATTAGCGCGCTCTGTCGCCACTGCCTAGAAAACAGTTTCAGAGATCGTCCACGCAATTAGTAGGAGCTAGGCATGTCCTTTATGCGAACCTTCTCTTGAGCGCTAAGAACAAGAACGGGGGGTCGAGCGTGGATGTCGCTGTCGCTATCTCGTCGCCTCGCGAGAGGACTGTTAGGCCGGGGTGTACGCCTTCCTCTTTCTAATACTGAAGTTCTTTTCTCGTTCTTTCTCTTCGTTCGCTCTTGCTCCGTCTAGACATCGAAAGAACCCCTCACCCTTTTTTCGCTGGTTCAATTTGTGTGCACTCTTGCGGCCTGCTGGAGGCTGGAGCACACATGCCGAAGTAGGCGGAGGGGAGGGATGAGAGGAAGGGGCGAGGGGAAGGGCCAGGCGAGGAGTGTGCTTTTGATAGTGCGTGGCTCTGAGAGAAGGGGCACGTAGGAACGATGCCGCTTTGTGATGACCATATACCGTTCACCAAAACTTGCTACGCACTGTCGGGGTGCATGATAGCCACTGGATTAAAGACACTGGCGCTCGAGCCTGAAGGAGATGGTAGCGAATAGAGGAAGGGGGCAACAAGTGAGCGAGCAGCTCTAGCCAGTTTCAGCAAGTCTATATGGAAGAACTGCGCTGACAATTTTAGTTTCTTTTTCCAATGAATCGATTCGAAGGCATCGTACCTGCTTCCTTATCCTTCTCAGTTTATTTTTTCCAACCCGCACCGCACTTCGATTTCTCTTCTTGGAACCATAATTTAGCATGGGCATGAGCTCGACAATCTCAGCAAGAAGTTCACATCTTTATTTCTCCTCTAGGTTCTGTGTGTCTTCTAAGTTCGGCCGAAAGAGATATCTCTCAAATAATAATATTCCTGACTGTTTTCATCGACGAGGCGGGGGGAGGGGGGGGGGGGAGGGGGTGTATAGCTTATGATAGAATAAGGTCTTCAAAATATTTTCGCTTTTCTGTCCATGTGGCGCAAAGCGACGCTGCTGAGTACAGGTCATCCGCTGAAATATTGTATGCACCTGACCTCACTGCCTTATTGAGTGTTGGAAGTACCTGGGAGATCCAGGGTAACGACTCTGCCGACCCACAGTTAGCGGCGCCACTGTGTAACCGTCGGACAGCTTGATGCGAAATAGAGCAGAATAATACGACCCGACACGAAGCCAAACGGTGGTATGTCGACAATCCAAAAGAAATGCCACTCGTATATTTCGGCCAGTCTGCCTTAAAAGTATATTTCTGGGCCAACTAAGAAGCCAACAGAATGTACTCGAAATACGACCACAAGACCGCGGAAGTGCACAACAGTAACCTCGTCCAGAGCAAGTAGCTTTTTCCTGCTATCTTCAAGCAGAAAATTGAAAATTGGTTCCTGACTAAAGGAAACGGCGCAGTAAGTGTCTAACATCTCGTTGTGCACACGCACCCCTCCGTAACAGAAGGGAAGAAGGTGGAAGTGAAAGAAGAAAGGGGTGCCATAGTGAAGGGCTCCGGAATAACTCGACCCCCTAGGGGTCTTTAACGTCCACGGACATCGCATAGCACATGGGCGGCTTTCCGTTTACCCTCCATCGAAACGAGGCCGCCGTGGCCGGATTCGAACCCGGAGATTCTGGCTCAGAAGCCGGAGTTCACGAGATGCAGTCCCGCATGTCGGCTCTTACGGACATTTAGTCCACTGTTGAACTGAAACTGAGACGAAGGCCGGAGCAATCACCTCCCCCTTGGCAAGGTCTAGACTGCAGTTTTGCACTGAAAGCAAGAAGCATCGACGAGGGCAGCCGTTCTCTCCTTGCCTTTGGTCTCAAGTCCTCGCTTTAACCGAATGGACGAACAACACCTGCCGGAAGCATGGGACAGGGATGTAGCACGTACGCAAGCACCAAAGGCAGGAAGAGTGAATAGTCTACGGCAACGTCGCCGTCACGCAAGCATTCAAGGGAGCTGAAGCCACTCGTCTTAGGCGCCAGGACCACGGGGTGCTTATGCAAGAAACGTAAGCCAGCCCGCAAGTAATTCAAGACTTTCTTGATCGAGCCCAGCTTACAGCACTCGCTCGCCAAAGACTCTAGGTGCCAGTGGAGAATGAGCGAGTGGCTTATGCCGGTTGGTCCTGACACCTGCCACAGTGTTTGAGTGCGGCTCGGATCGGGAAGAAATACTTGATTGGAAGTCCCTTTTTCTTTCCTGGAGTGGTTAGTGGTCGGTTGTGGTTTAAGGACCATCTTTGGGGCGTTATAGGTAAACAGTTTTGGTATTCTTATTCCCGTGTTCCCAGCAGCAGATTTGCATCATTTCGCGACATTTTCATACTATAGCACTCGGCACTCACCTTACCACGCGTGTAATTGCCGTTAAGGTCTTTTTTTTTCATTCAATATTTGTTCCATCTTTTCGCGGGAAGTCGAATGACGCTGGTAGCGTGATGGGAAGAAAGAGAGAATGAGAAGTACAATGGTACAATAGGAAGACATCCACTGGAAGGAACACTTTCTGCTTCCACGCAGTCTCTGACCCACAATGCGACAAGCAACGGTAGCAAGGAAGCACGTTGCTGTACCAAACTAGGCTTGCTCCAGCACCTCCTCGGATGGTTCTGCTCGAGGGCAGACTGTAGGGGCTAGCCTGAAAGATGTTCTTTAGCGCAGCCTATAGAGCAATGGGCATGCAGTGGAGCAGATTTTCGTATTAAGGAGCACATCCAATCTGTTCGTGATGCTTTCGATAAAACGTTATGATGTGGGAAAGTGCGGACATTCTCAGTGTTCTGTATCATTTTCTTGTTTCTGTTTGTTCGGTGGTGCCTTTTTCGTTGCATAGGCATTGCCACCAAAAAGCAAGCACTGCTTCTACATAGCCGGCCTGGAATTCTTAGCTTATCACTGATATTTCTCTGCCCAGCCCATAAAGGAAAAGAGCAAACAAATTGGCCGATGATTACGCTCCTCCGTAATGCCATTTTTGAGCGCGGCTGCTTCATTATTTGAACCGTAGACAACCGCTTACGAAACACGCAATGGAGTAGGATGGTGGCTCTGTGTTTGGCCTTGTGCACCGCACAGCGGTCTGCCGCCGCTCAGCTTCTACTCGGACGAATGAACGACGGCGCGCGCACTCTGGCGCCATCTCATAGAGGGTGGCCGCCGCGGAGCCCGTCCTCTGGCTGCCACCGAACTATATTTCTTCGCTTTCCTCCTAGCCCCCACATAGCTATCGCCGTACTTTAATGCACCGCTGCTCTCCGCGTTCGCTTTCTTGGTGTGCTGCTCATTCGCGCGGACTATTACGCCGAGGTCGACGGAGACGGTGATGGACACTGCCCAGCCCATGACCGGACGCTTAGGAGCGGCATTCGAAAAGCCGGACAGGTTGCATCGGGCCCCGGGACAGGTAATGGGTTTCAATGCGCCCAAGCAACCAAGGAAGCCAGTGGTAGTCGCACATAGGGGTCGGTAACTAAATCTCTGCAAACACAAGCATATGCACAAGCACACATTTAAATTCGGACGTTCGCTTTCATCGGGTTTCGACTTCGACTGCATGGTGGCAGGCGCGTCCTTTCCTGACTCGGTACCTCTGTTGTTCAACCAGGGGACAAGGGGGGGGGGGAGGTCTCAAGGTACAACCCCCTTACGTGTTTTACCTTCCCTAAAAAAAAACGTGTTGTATACAGTGGTAGCAAATCGACTTTGTTGCATAGTTGTTACCAGAAGAAGAGACCCACAGGGTGGTGGCAGTAACGGAGGCGCGCAAAGCAGTCCCACTGCTGGGCGATAACGCCCGCCTGGCGTGCCCCGCTCTGCGTGGGCTTTCCTCTTTTCACTTTTTACTTTTTAAATAGAACGACGGAGCCTGCGTAGGGCCCCGTTGTGGTTTCGTCCTACGATCTTGTAGGAAATTGTTTCGCGAATGCGAGAACCAGGTGCGGCGCTGATTTGTGGACTCTGGTTGTTCGATCTTTGCGGCTCCCCGTTCCGATCTTTGAGCCCCGCGAAATGGGACGTTTATTGAGCGGGTAATCTGTGCCAGGATTAAATTGGCTGGCCAACGCTTAGCGCGAGTGAGTAAAAACGTCTTTGCTTCGGCAGACAGCCGATCTGCTGCTGATTGGTGGGGCATAAATGGCTATGCTGTGGAAGAAAACTGCACAAAGAGTGAAAAAAGTTCTGCGACTCGCTGCAAGCGAAGGTAAGTGGCGTTTCATGAAAAATAATGCTGCTTGCATTGCATCCATCAAAGATGCATGAATAGAGTTGTGTTCCTCGAATAAAGCTGCAAGACATGACAAACATTCCGGCTGATGTTATATTTCCAAAAATAAACAAGGTCAGCAATACCAGAAATCATGCGCCTTTACTTCTACTATTCGAGTCCTTAAGCCGTGCCGATAATGTACATGTCTGTAAGCGCTATGTGTCTAGAAAAAAAAAAGCAGGTTTCATGTCTGTAGGTCAGCGTGCATCACCTTGTCCAACCTGCTATCAGACATAGCCTGTAACAAATATATAAACACCAAGGACAAAGAAACGCTTAGCCCTGGTTTCTTTTTTCAGGTAATTGGAAGCCTAGAGACGCAATATTATTTAGCCACACTAACCCCTACTTCGACATTTTGAATCCTCGAGAAACTTTCGCCCTCCTCCGTCTAAACGTGATCATAGGAACAATAATGATCTTTTCTGCCACAAAGCGAAAGTTTTATCCCCACTTGCTAGGAGACAGAGTATCCTTTTTGAGGCTGCACTCATGATCGGACGAACTCAAGATACGTCCGTTGGAGCAAAGAAGGAAAAAGTGTTCAGCTTTCACCGCCCAAGAGAACCTAGCTATACGTGCGCCTGAGATTCGAAATGCATCGTTCAGCACATTCAGGGAAATCGATGTGAGCGCCATTGCGCTTTGCGGCCATTCCCTGAATCCGAGCGGAGCTAATAATGGAAAGTCTTCATGTCAGAGCATATAGCGTTTCAGGCGATAAGTTTTCCGAACATGGACAAGCAGCAGCAGCGGCGATGTTATTGAGAATTATTGAGCAAGCAGAAAGTTACTAACGATCGGCCTTAGCTACACGCCATCTGATAACTTCTCAAATATTGGGAGGTATTCATAAATGAAAAATAAATATTCCCGAAGATAACAGTGCAAAGTTCTGAAACATGGAGTGTAGATATTTTGCAGGCTGTCACTTATCTCTTCAAAAATACTGACCCAGTTGCTTCAGTTCTTTCAGAAAAGGCACTGCGAACAGTATTATCTGGAGCCCCACAAATGGGCGGCGCTTTTGCCCATTTGACTGTGACAGCGCTCAGCTCTTTCAGGGGTGAATTAAGATAAATTTGGGAACGACGGGCAGGTACTGGCGCTGCGGTGCTTGCGATCAATTAGCTGTTGAAAAATAAAGATATAGGCTGATGCGCTTACAGCAACTGTCGCCATAAATATTTGCAGGCCGCCTTTGATGGCTCATTTGTTTTGCATCGGTAAAAGTGAAGCAGGATCAAACTGTTCTCCTGACAGCAAGCCATTTAAAGAAGAAAATTTTCTCCATAGTTTTATTGCACTTTATAGTATTAGCAAGCTCAAGTTATCCGACTGAAATTCTTCGAAAAGTAGCACATACTTACAGGATGATCGAATGCTTAAAAACTCCGAATAACAAACTGACACGCAGTATTATACGCATCCATAACACTACATTTCGGTCCACTTCTTCTAATTATATTTATTTTTTGTAATGAAGTTCTATTTCAAATCAATGGAGCTAAATTTTTAAGCGTTGTTCATATTAATGCAATGATTTTCCACGAGGAAAGATTTCTCTTCTTTAAAATACATCTGTGTCAATCAATCAATATAGAGCGTCTGAGCCATCAAATTGTCCTTTATGTGCGGCGTAAGCTATTTGCCCGTATTTAGAGAAGTATTAAAGGTAGGAACGTGAACAATAAAATAGCTAGGTATTCTCATTGTTTAAAATTAAATGGTGCAGTCGGCAGCTCGATATGCGACAAAGCCGCAGCGCGTTTATTAATTCCAGGCTACACATCAAAGACACCAGAAAATTTTATTTCTCCCCTTTGACATATTCTGAAAACCTTAGCGCATCATTTTCAAGGAAATCCTCAATAAATTAGCCCAAATGGCACAGAAGAGGCGTACCTTAATAGGCGGCTGCACTTTTACGAAAGAACCCTTGAGTAGGTTGCAGGAGATTCAATCAAAATGCAATCAACTCTCCTCTGTTTTGCTCCTGTTTCTACTCTCGTGTTGTATTCACTTGTGGCGGATTGTGGAGCGTTAGGTGTTGTTAAATTAAAATCATTTCTTTGATACTTTTACTTATTGTATCACGCAGAAACACGATGCAGTAATTCATTCAAAAGGTCCTACATTTCCAGAAAACTTGGCATAACAGATTTAAACAAATCTTGCCCGTTCTACGCAGTAATATGCATACTTGCTGCGAAGTTTAACATATGGGTCATTGCAATGCTGATAAAAGCTTGTAGCAGTGCAAACTCTTGCGAATTACTAAGGCGGCTAAGAAAATATTGGATTCGCATTTGATTCGCTATAGTTTGCACGCTCCAAATAATGAAAAACTAATTGCACCCTTATAGGTTGCGCACTGCTCCATAGATAGTCACACGACAGCGTTGTCATTTTAACCGATAGCGTAATATCATGATGCAACAGTGTAAAGAGCCTAGTAATGTTTACCACGACTCGTCTCTAAAGAGCGCTATCTCGTCGTCCTAGGAAGCATCATACAAGTTTCTAATTGCTGACGTTTGTAATGATTTTAAGTTAGCGCTTATCATCTAGAGTGAAAAGCGATCACCGCGATACAGAAGACCGCGCTACTCGTTTTGCAACTTTGTTACAATTTTTCGTGAGTAATTATGAGCCCGAGTCGCAAAAGTTTCTGCACTGATAAAGACTCCGTGACTGGTTTTAGATAATTCTTTCGTGTTGTTCTCACAGATTAGTGTCTGTGAAGTGTGGAAGTGAAGAGAAAAGTAGGCATAGGTAAAACCCAGATGCATGCGACAAGAGACAAAGAGGGCAATGAGATTAGCAATATGAATAAGATAATTAAAGTAGCCGAAGAGTTTAACACAAATCTATACAGTAGCGATTCCAATCAGAATGTTACTGAGAGAGGCAGTAGAGCACAGCAATGGGGCATCCAGCCAGTAACGAAGGAGGTGGCAAAGAAAGGTTTAGGGGAAATGCAAAAACGAAAATCAGCTGGTAAGGTTCAGATAATAGCTGATTTGTTGAAGGACGGAGAAGATTTTGGCTAGAACAACTAGCCACCCTGTAGACGCAACGTCTTGTGACCTCGAGCGTACGTAGAGCTTGGAAAAACGCTAACATTATCTTCATTCATAAGAAAGGAGACGTCAAGGACTTGAAGAATTACAGACCGATCCGCTTATTGTCTGTTGCCTACAAGGCATTTACTAAGGTAATCACTAATAGGGTCAGGACAACCTTAGACTTCAATCAACCAAATGATCAGGCAGGCTTTCGTAAAGGGTACTCCACAAGAGACCATATTCACGCTATCAATCAGGTGATAGAGAAATGCGCAGAATATACCCAACCCCTATATATAGCGTTCATTGATTACGAGAAATCATTCGACTCAGTAGAAACCTCAGCAGTCATGCAGGCATTGCGGAATCGGTGTAGAAGAGTGTTGTGTGAAAATATTGGTGGTGGTGGTGAAAAGCATTTATTACAGGTTACACATAGAGGGGTAGTTTGGGAGGTGGCCCCTAGTGCGCCACTCCCCTCACAATACTAGGTGGGGTCCCTATGCCGGGACCCCATTTGACTCTACCGCCGCTCGGGCACGCCGGACCATGGCCTGTTGGGCCGGAAGGTCGTGGCAGCCGAGCAGGGCCGCCTCCCAGTCCCCTCGGGTTGGGGTGAGGGAAGGATTTTTCTGGCATGCCGACACAAAGGAGGGGTCGAAGTGTTTCATTACTACCGGGCACAGCAATGTATTAGTAAAAAGTCTTATCAGAAGACGCTCACCTGCTTTTCCCAGCCCCTTGAGGGGGGCCGGGTACTTGCGGCAGTGATTGACTATATCTTTAAATTTTAAAACGGGTTCGTTGTCCAGATCCGAATCGGTCAGGTAATCGCCAGGGGCCCGGGAAGTGAGTGCGCGGGCGGCTGCGTCTGCAGCCTCGTTACCTGGTAGGCCTTGGTGGCCCGCAGTCCAGACTAAGTATTGGAAGATATAATTTATAAAGATTGCAGAGCTACTATAGTTCTCCATAAAGTCAGCAATAAAATTCCAATAAGAAAAGGTGTCCGGCAGCAAGACACGATCTTGGCTATGTAATTCACTGCCTGTTTACAGGAGGAATTCCGGGGCCTGAAATGGGAACAGTTAGGGATAATAGTTAATGGAGAATACCTAAGTAATCTGCGAATCGCTGTTGGCATTGCCTTGCTAAGCCACTCAGGACATGAACTGCAAAGCACGATCATTGAATTAGTCATGCAGAGCAGAACGGTGGGGCTAGAATTACCATGCAGAAAACCAAATTAATATTCAAGACTCTAGCAAGCGAACAGCAGTTCGCAATTGAGGGCGCGGTGCTGGAAGTAGCAAGAGAATATGTCTACTTAGGGAAGGTAGTGACAGCTGATCCGGATCATGAGAGGGAAATAACTAGAAGAATAAGAATGTGGTGCAGCGCACATGGCAGGTTCTCTCAATCATGAATGGCAGTTTACCAATATCCCTCAAGAGAAAAGTATACAACAGCTGCAGCTTACCGGTACTCACCTATGGGGCAGAAACGTGGAGGCTAACCAAGAGGGTTCAGCTTAAGTTAAGGACAACGCAGCGAGCTATGGAAAGAAAAATTATAGGTGTAACGTTAAGAGATCGGAAGCGGACGGAGTGGGTGAGAGAACAAACCCTGGTTAATGACATCCTAGTTGAAATCAAGAGGAAGAACTGGGCTTAGGCAGGGCATGTAATGCGAAGGCAAGGTAACCGTTGGCCTTTAAGGGTAACGGAGTGGATTCCAAGAGAAGGCAAGCGTGGCAGGGGGCGGCAGGAAGTTAGGTGTGCGGATGAGATTAAGAAATTTGCGGGGATACGGTGTCCGCAACTGGCGAAGGACAGGGTTAATTGAAGAGACATGGGAGAGGCCTTTGCCCTGCAGTGAGAGTAATCAGGCTGATGATGATGATGGTGAAGTGGAGAGTAATAATACAGAAGCAGCTGTGACAAACGGTGGTACTTTACATAGCCGTGTGCTTGCATTAGACAATTTATTTTTGAGCTTGCCAGAAACAGTATGCTTGGGGCTATTGAAGATTTCATGAAATAACGATAGACTGGAAGTGTGATGACGGAGTGATAAGGGTGATAAAACAGACGCCGCTTTAATGCGGAAACACTTAAGTCATATGAATACGATGTATGATGAACCCAGCAGAGCGGGTATGAACGTACTCGAAAAAATTAATGTGATAAGCTTGATGAGGAATCGAAATTGGTGATGCGAATTCTAGTTTTGACCTCACGAACGACCTATAGGCTGCTAATATTTTGAGGAGCGTGCTGCAGGTGACGTTTTAAGAATCGTAGTATTCTATTGGCTGAAATCAATGTTGTCCTAGTGGTATGCAAACTACAAGAAATATTATTAGGAAGAGTTACGCCGGAATACTTGTAGGACTGAACTGGTTCTGTGGAGACATCAGAGCTACGTAGGAACGGATGAGAGGATTGGGAAGGCGGTGGAAGAATAAAAGCTTTCACTAATATTGGTCAAGTTCCAATAGCCATTAGCTACCCATTTTAGAGAGCATTGAGGTCACTCTGAAGTCATGCTTGATTAGTGGGATTAGTAATTGCTGGATACGCAGTTGTTAGCGAACATCCGCCTATTAGAGGTGACACATGATGGAGTGTCAGTAATGTATATTAGGAAAAGCAGCCTGCTGAGTACAGACCGCGTGGAACGCCTAACGTTACTGGGAGGAACAGATTTCTCGTTAACAGAAACGCAATGGGAGCGACTAGATATGAACCCTTCAATTCATTTCAAAATGTAGGAGTGCAAATTTATTCGGGGAAGAGCTTTCCATAAGCTCTTATTTGGTGCCTTATCAAAGGCTTTAGCAAAATCTAAATGTATGAAACCGGTTCATTCATTACAATCAAGGTTAATGCGCAGATCGTTAAATAAAGTTGCCATTTGGGGCTTACAGGACAAATCAATGCTGTGCCGGGTGAAAAAAGTTGTTAGAATCAAGGAAAGTCATATTATGGGTATAGATGTTACGTTCTTTTATTTTGCAAGGTACACTAAGCGTAAAATTTAGCCTGAAATATAATTTTAAGTTTTTGGTGTGTTTCCAATCGTTTCGCAGTTGTACAGTGAGGAGTGATGGGGTGGAGAACAATAATAAGAAAGACGCACAAGTGTCCTCGGTGTATTATAGCATTTTATTGCAGATATTGCCGATGCCGGCGGAGCGTAAGAGCTTTATTTTTTAATGATTATATTCGTGTTTGAAAGAATATAGGCTGAAGAATAATTCATGATTAGATGTCGATTCTTAGGGCAGTGAAAACCTACATTCTTTAGTAAAGGCAGATGAGAACGCCTCATTAAATATATTGGCGTAATCTGTATCTGAAATGGTTTTACATGATGCATCATCAAGAAAAATTGTACGCCTGTTTTCAGGGTTGAACCTTCCTATCGTATAGTGAGCAAACTGCCCATCGTGGCAGGCGGTAGTTAATGATTAATTGTTCGGGAAGAGCAATCTTGGTCGCACGAAGCCCGCCGCTGGGAACACCTACATTCGCAAGGCAGTGGCGGATCGATTAACTGCTGCACCACTGCGCCATGTGGGGCATCAGGACTCTCAGGGATCTATGAATGTAAAGAAGAAAATGACCTTCTGCATACATATAAATTTAATACACTTAACCGTATGCCCTTAAGGAGGAATATGAGTGTCCCCTCCATTTTTTTTTACCGTTCCAACTTACCATTGGGGACAGTTACCTTAAATACAACCTGCGGAATACGGCCCGAAATGCCGCACTGTGAGTGTCATATGGAGTTCGTCTGAGGACCAGCCGCCGGCTTAGGCTTTGCGGCTGAGATCCGCCGAACTTTATTAGGCGCCGTCCAAGGGAACGAGTAATGCCGGAACATGAATTTGAGAATTAAATTGACTGTCTAATGTTTATATAATGAGGCACTTTATTAAAGGTGAGAAAATAAATCGTTTGGCACCAACCACGGCTTCATCATGAAGTGACGCTCTGTCTTGAAACTCTGTGTCAATGCATCGCACCATCGCAAAGTCAGTGAGCACAAGCGGGCTCTCAAAGTACTTAAGTTCGCGCTTTCTGTGGAAATTATATATGTTTGTTGTTCAGAAGTGGTGCTGCCTTAGTACTGACAAATGAACAGTAAGAGCTCTTTCAGCGTGGGGCAGTAGCGGTAGTTTTTCGTGAATTAATGTGTCTCCCTGATGACATAAAAGAAATTCAGTGATGCTTAAAGAGGATGTTCGATGGCTAGTTACTCTTTATATAACAAGATTACTCTCAAGCTTTCGTCCACGTTAGCTATTAGCAATTAAATTTTGGAAGCACTTTATGTGTTTACGTATAATTCACAGTTTCCTGCCTTAGAACAGGAAAAATATGATATTTCCATCTCGGGTGCACACAGGTATCTAGAAGCTGCAGTGTGGTGAATTACACTGTAGCCTGTTTAGTCTGGTTTCCGCACGTGTATGCCGTTAGTTGTAATCATTTCACAGATTTCTCAGGAAACATTAATGTGACGCTGAAAAATTCCCATTCTTAAACATGAAAGCAGTTAGCACACAAAATGTAATGCAAAAAAAACAAGCTTATTCTCTAAACCTCAGCAACTCAGTACAGACTGCCGTCCAATATTCATTTTTAGGTTAAAAAGCAGCATCAGCGGTGCTGCCCAGCACAGTTACTGGCTATGAACTCAACACGGTGCTCGCGCGCATAACTAAGGGATGCGGTTTCTGTCTAGTCACATGCATCACCTACGGAAGAATTAAAAAAAAGTGGCACTTTTGTCCGCCGGCGTTGTGTTTCCTTTCCCGAAGTTTATTTTATGGCGCATTCGCCACAGAAAAGTAAAATCTATTTCATATTTGAAGCACTCAATCCCAAACAAACATAAAATCGACAATGTTCCCGCACGCCAGGTACAGCGCCAGCAGAAAACACAAGAACTCGCAGCTCATCGCCGGGGGCGCACTGCAGGCGCCCCCTCTGCCCTCTGCAACGGGCTTTGTCTGGGTGGTCGGCGACATCAGGTCCGCGTCCCAGTCGCTGGAGGCGCCTTCCCAGCACGGAACAGACCTTGGTGCCCCGGCAGGCTCCCTGTGTTAGAATCAGTTTTAACGATTATCTAAAATCTCCCGATTGCGGCTTATAGCGATCAGGAAGACGTATAGTTAGGCAAAGCAAGCTTGAATAAAAACATGACCTATAGCATGAAGAAATATGCAAAAGCAACCACACAGAGACCCTCCTTCCTTGACAAGGAGGAGAAGCGCGACAGCCGTGCGCCTCCCACCTCCCTACCTTTTAGGCCCACTGCCAGACGCACCGGCAAGACACCGATTGCACGACAAAATATTCCGAAGGAGGCGAAACGCAGAAGGCGCCCCTGTTTCGTGCCATGTCAGTGCCCGTTGAAAATCCTCAGGTGGTCGAAATTGCTGGGGAGCCCTAATCTGCGGCCCCTAATTTCATCATCATCATCAGCCTGACTGCGCCCACTGCAGGGCAAAGGCCTCTCCCATGTCTCTCCAATTAGCCCTGCCCTTTGCCAGCTGCGGCCACTCTATCCCCGCAAACTTCTTAATCTCATCCGCCCACCTAACTTTCTGCCGCCCCCTGCTACGTTTGCCTTCTCTTGGAATCCACTCCGTTACCCTTATGGACCATCGGTTATCTTGCCTTCGCATTACATGCCCTGCCCAAGCCCACTTCTTCGTCTTGATTTCAACTAGGATGTCATTAACGCGCGTTTTTTTTCTCAGCCACTCCGCCCGCTTCCGATCTCTTAACGTTACGCCTATCATTTTTCTTTCCATAGCTCGCTGCGTTGTCCTTAACTTAAGCTGAACCCTCATTGTTAGCCTCCACGTTTCTGCCCCATAGGTGAGTACCGGTAAGATACACATGTTGTATACTTTTCTCTTGAGGGATATTGGTAAACTGCCATTCATTGTCTGAGATAACCTGCCATATGCGCTCCACCCCATTCTTATTCTTCTAGTTATTTCCATCTCATGATTTGGATCACCTGTCACTAGCTGTCCGAAATAGACATATTCTCTTACTACTTCCAGCACCTGGCTACCAACTGCGAACTGCTGTTCCCTTGCTATGCTGTTGAACATTATTTTGGTTTTCTGCATGTTAATTTTTAGCCCCACCGTTCTGCTCTGCCTGTCTAATTCATTGATCATGCTTTCCAGTTCATGTCATGAGTGACTTAGCAAGGCAATGTCGTCAGTGAATGGCAAATTACTTAGGTATTCTCCATTAACTCTTATGCCCAACTGTTCCCATTTCAGACCCCGGAATACCTTCTGTAAACAGGCAGTGAATAGCACAGGCGAGATCGTGTCTCCCTGCCTGACACCTTTCCTTATTGGAATTTTATTGCTGACTTTATTAAGAACTATGGTAGCTGTGAAATCGTTTTAAATATCTTCTAATATTTTCACATAACACTCTTATACACCCTGATTCCGCAATGCCTGCATGACTGCTGAGGTTTCTACTGAGTCGAATGCTTTCTCATAATCAATGAACGCTATATATAGGGGCTGGTTATATTCTGCGCATTTCTCTATCACCTGATTGATTGCGTGAATATGGTCCATTGTCGAGTATCCTTTACAAAAGCCTGCCTGGTCATTTGGTCTATTGAAGTCTAAGGTTGTCCTGACCCTATTAGCGATTACCTTTGTAAATACCTTGTAGGCTCCCTCTTTCAGTCATTTCCTTATGGTGGACTTTGGGCACACACCGAGGAGTGAGACGACGTTGCTCTCCTCGAAACCAATTTACATGGCATAATGGCACATTTTCATGCGTCACACATTTAAAAGTGAAGAGCAAAATGTGACCACGTAAGCTTGGGGTGGCAAACATTGGCAGACAGCTGGCACACAGCCACAATTCCTACAGCAGCTGCTACTATTGTTACTATAACTATTTTGGTAATTCAAAGTCAATGGAAAGATAACGTCAGTACGAATAAACTGGAGTTCGAACCAAGGCAACCCGGTCGGAAGAGTGGCTGATGCACATCGTTAAGAACGTGGCACCTCTATGTAGGTGTCTGCGCAGCTTAAGCTTAAGAATTAAAGACAAGACGATGGACGTGTAGCGGCCTCCTACACGTGCTGGCACGACATTGCTGTATGTCGTTAGCCGGTAGTTTGGGTCCGCCAATAGTGACTGGTTCCATTCAGAGACAGATGCCCCGGAGAAGAAACTGTACGAGCGAAGGGAACAAAGTGATGGGATGCCATGACTGATGTCTCTACTTTCCGCGCTGGATTCAGTATGCAGCTGGCGGTATGCGGCTAATGTTGACGGAAGGCAGTCATGGGTATTAATCAGAAGACGATCGTCAGCACAGTGCCCCCAGCAGCACGATAACCTTGCACCAATACAGTCACGTGAAAGGTTTGTATATCTGATGGTGCCCGGCAGTTCACTACTGAGACTTAAGCAACCATCTTTGCTCTAAAACTAGTTTGATTTGGTTAACGACGGTTTAAAGTTTCAAAGCGACTCAGGCTATCAGAGACGCCCCAGTGAAGTGCTCCGAAAACATCGACCACCTGCGGATATTTAACGTTCACTCTCATCGTAGAGTACATGGCCCTCTAGAAATATGCCTCCCTCGAAATTCGACCGCGGCGGCCAGGACCGAACACGCGTTTTTCGGGTCAGCAACCGAGAGCCATAACCACTGAGCCACTGCGGCGGTCATGTTGGGCTTAATCACGGCAAAAACAACAAAATACAGATCGAAAACTTTAACAAGAAACTTTCCCAGAAGCAGTGAAGTCGTTTCATATATGCAATGGGATACTGATACCGCTGAAAGAGTATGAAAGAGAGAGACTGTCTCGGTTTTAAACATGTGTTTCAGCAGACATTTGGAAGGAATGCGGTAGAAGTAGAAGGTCTGGCATAACATAGGCTTGTAGCGGCGAGAGGTAGCTGTGCTGTCTTAAGTAACAGCAGCACATTTTCAGTGTTCTCTGCCGGCAGTATCATTTGAGTTGTGAGCAGCGTAGTTTCGCTATGACATGGAAATGCTCACTGGTAAAACCAACTCCTGTATACGCGTAATTCTTGCTGTAATTACTCAGTCGTCTTCAGCCATGAGGTCGTTCTTAAATTGCACTGAAGGGACCCGCTGGTAGTCAGGCCACATCCCGCCTATATGAATATATACAAAGGAACCTTGATAAACAGGCGACCCCGAATGACGAATCCTGTCAGCCAAAAGGAAAAATCTCCTTGTCGTATGCGTATTTCAGGTGATAAAATGCGCGATAGCTGATCGGTTTGTGCAGCTTGTTCCGCGTGTGGTGGTCGAACGGTAGTCTTAAAGCGGATCGTTGTGAAGGAGCATGACAGTGGAAATTAGAGAAGTGTTGAAGAACGCGACAGCGAACGAGGGGGGGTACCGCGCGGCATTTGTCTCGATCCCTACCGCATACCTTGCTCTATTTCCTATGTGAAGGCGTACCAGTCAAATCAGTGTATGGAGCTCGTATCGTACCTGTTTTCTGAATCAGCTTCGGGGGCGCCGGCGTCGCGCTGCCTGCGTGGGTGGTGGCGTAGGCGCGGGGGTGGGCGAGCGCAGCAGCTCGGGCGGCGTCCAGGACTGCAGACCACAGAGAAGAGATGGCGGCCCAGCGGGAATGCCCCTGCGCAGGTGGAGTGCGTACCAATAGCAGCGGTGACGATACACGTCGCAGCGACCGGAAACTCGACGGCCGGCTCCTGGCATCATAGGCGCATTGCCTCTGGCAGGACGTGCGTTGGTGTCGCGCTGTCTGGACGATGCTGCAGCTGCGAGTTGGGGTGACCGCAGCAGCTCGGGAAATGACCATGGCTGGAGACAAGAGGGGAGAGCCTGCAGACCTGCGGAGTGTCCCCTGCGGCGGTACAGCCTTCGTGAAAGGCTGCGGCGACGAGCAAGTTGCTGGGCGGAGCGGCATCAAATAGGACAACTCGTTCATGGCGTCACACGAGGAGCTGGTGCGGCACGAGGAACGCGTGCAGCCGCCAGCGGCGAGAATTAGTGCACGCTTTTTCCATTTCTTCTACGATAGCAGATTGCTCGTGTCAAAGAGAAAAAGAATGTTAAGGTAAGATTTTGAGGGTACTATTGCTGAAGTAGTCGAACTCAAAGAAGTGTGCACAGGACACACCACATATATATGGCTGCAAAGGTTGGACTGAAGCCCTGATGCTGGTATCGTGTTTTATAATGCCGAAAATTGTTTTGTATAAAAATACGTGGCAATGACCAAATTCAGTGCCTCGACTTTTTTGACAGGAGCTTCCAACCCACTTCCAGCAGCGGCGCCTGCGTTTGCTTTATATCAACCGTTTTACTTCATTTCATTTTGTTTACTTGAAGGTCCCAGGAGTGTGGTATTGAAAAAAAAAGAGATACAAACTTTTAGGAGAACAATCTTATGCTAGTACAGATTTTTATTTACGTTTTCAGTGAACTTCGATTAGCAGGTAATGATGACAATGCCGCCTCGAAGGTCTATCCAGCCAGCAGATCTGCGCGGAAAAGGAATTGGCAAAGGTGAGAGTTCTTCCCAGTCGACTGGCAACGTGAAAATGATGACTGGTGCGGGGTGATACGGATGCCGAGGGAGGAAAAATATGGGGCTATTGGGGCTATTGAAGATTTCATGAAATAAAGATAGGCTGGAAATGCGTCGATGGATTGATAAGGGCGATAACCCAGATGCTCTTTTTTTAGGCAGAAACACTGATGTCATAAGAATACGATTCATGAATGAAGCCTGAAGCGCGGTTTTGAAAGTACCAGAAAGAATTCATGAGATAAGCTTGGTGAGGAATTGAAGTGGGTGATGCGAATCTTAGTTTTGACCTCTTTAATGACCTATAGTATGCTGATATGTTCAGGAGCGACATTTTAGGAATCCTAGTGTTCTGCAGAGGAGTAATTTGGGCCTGTTGGTAGTTCATGATGAGGAAGTTAGAGCGCAAAAAAACAAAGACAAAGTGGAGACGTGGACGGGACAAGCGCTATTTTGGCTGACAATGCCGTGTTAGTGACATGCAAACTCCAAGAAGTAATATTAGGAAGAGTTACAGGTAAGAAGTTACAGTAACAGAGTTACAAGAGCACATAAGAGGATTGGGAGGGCAGTGCAAGAATAAAAGCTTACACTTGTAAGGGTTATGTTCCATTAGCCATTAGCTACGAGTTCTGGACAACATTAAGGTCACTCTGAAGTCATGCTTGATTGGTGGGATTAGTAATTGCTGGATACACATCTGTTAACAAATATGCCCATATTGGAGGCGACACATGATGCCAAGTCATTCATGTATATTAGAAATCAAATCAAATCAAATCAAACGTTATTTTCATCACAAATTGATGAGGGTTGGTTCAGGCAAAAAAGTGGAAACAACTTCCACTTGAAACAGCCTGAACCCCCATATACATGACTTGCAGTGCGGGGGGACACGTGTACAAAACAAAACAAAAAAGAACACGAATAAGATTTGCGTGTGAAATAAAGCGCAAAACATTTGGCACTTAAGCTGTACATTCTAGTAATGCAAAAACATGTCAAGCAAAGCGGTCACTAGATCTCAAATATACAAAAAAACGTGCGTCAAGTGATCAAAATGCGCAGGCACAAAAAACATAAATAACATTACAATCGTAAACATATGTCCCGGATGTCTCTCTCATTGCAGGTGTCAATACAGACGTTGTTCAAGATAAGCTTATTTAGCAGTGTTGGAACGCTATGGCGGAGCATTTGATGACCATATGTAGTGCGTGAAAAGGGGATCCACCAAAATTCAGGATTTCGAAGAGTATATGCTGGATCATTTGGTTTTAGCGCGCATATGTCTAGAAAGCTGTCGTGAATATGGTGAAGAGACTTTTTATACCTTGTGGCTAAGTAATATTCGCAGAGCTTTGAAATTTTGATGATATTGAGGCGGGTAAACAACTCATCCGTGTGAGCTCGGTATTCAGCGTTTGCAATAAAACGAATTGCTTTCTTTTGCACACGAAAAAGCTTTTGGATATTTGTTTCCGTGGTACTGCCCCAGACCAAAAAACAGTAACTGAGATAGGGCAAAAACAGTGCATTGTACACTATGAGTTTGATTGACACTGGTAAACAGCAGCGATATTTTACAAGAACACCGGTGCATTTTGAAAGTTTAGATACAACATTGTCAATCTGAGCTTTCCAACACAAATTTTCGTGAAAAATAAATCCTAGTGCTTTAACAGAAGGTGAAACGTTTATAATGGAGTCCCCCATGCATAAATCAAAGTTTTTAGAAATTACACGTTGCCTAGGGTGGAATACGACTGCTTTTGTTTTTTGTGTATTTATGATTAGAGAATTATGTTCACTCCAAGCCCTCAGTTTGTCTAGCGTACTGTTTGCAACTGGAATTATTGAAACAGGAGTGTCGCCTTTAAAAAGCATAGTTGTATCGTATGCGTATATTATGTACTCTGGTGTGTTGTCGATGTTCGTGATGTCATTTAGGTACAAAAGAAACAACAGCGGACCTAAAATGCTACCCTGTGGAACGCCGGTTTTAACAGTCAAAAAAGATGAGGCCTGCTTTGTTATTGCAACACATTGAAGGCGATGCTGCAAATACGACTTTATAAGAGACAGAGGAGTGCCTCGAATGCCTAGAATTTCCAATTTTCTTAATAAAGGCTGGTGGTTAAGGCGGTCGAAAGCCTTAGAAAAATCTATAAATACACCTAGACATATCTGTTTATTTTCAAAAGCACTCAAAATAATCTCTTTTTGCATCAACAAGGCGGTTTCAGTAGACTTAACCTCCAAAAATCCGTACTGGTATGAAGAAAGTAAGGAAAATTTAGCGCAAAACTTCGTTAGTCTACTGTGAATAACCTTTTCTAAACCTTTAGAAAAAACTGGTAGGATGGAAATGGGCCTATAATTTGATATATTATTTTTGTCTCCACTTTTAAAAAGCACACTAACTTTAGAAATCTGCATTAACTTGGGAAACTGCCCAGAAAACAAAGCAAAGTTATATATGTAGGTAAGTGCAGGAGCTACCAAACTGATAGCATGTTTCACCGGTCCTATTTGGATGCCGTCAATATCACAGGCTTTACTGTTCTTGAAAGAGGTAAAAATGCTGCAAATTTCATGCTCATCAGTTGGTCCAAGAAAAATACTGTCAGTATTACGTCTTATATCTAGCCCCACGGTGTCATATGATGGCACATTTCCAACAATGTCTATGAAGAAGTTATTGAATGCTTCTGCCAATTCTGATCCTTGTATGTAGTGCCCTTTATGAATTAATCCACTGACAGGAGGTACAGTTGATGCACGACAAAATAAATGATTACGTTTTTTCCAAACGTCGCTGCTTCCCTTACAGGCTTCAAATTTATCATGCAAGAATGCTCTTTTCTTGCGCTTTAAAAGAGCAGTCACCTTATTTCGATATTGTTTATAGTTCGCCAAGTCACTCAAAGATTTAGTACTCAGAAAATATTTAAAAAGATTTGTTTTTTTTTTCTTATCATCTTTAGATGTGTTTTTGTAATCCAGGGCTTGCGGTTTTTTCCCTTTATCCTGACAGTCTTTTCTTCGAAATGTTTTTTATAAATCGTTTTAAATATAGAAATGAACGACGCGTAGGCTGCATCCACATCCTCAGAGTGGTACACATCATCCCAGCTAATGTTTGTGATGCTCGTTAGGAACGCGCCAAGTGTAAGGGGTGTAATATTCTGTATGGTAAAGGAAGGTTCATCGTGCACTACTTTATGAGTGTCTTCTATGAGCATGAAAATAGGAAAATGGTCACTAATATCACTACAAAGGACACCCGAATGCACATGGCTTGCGTCAATATTCGAGATAAATAAATCGATTAAAGTTTCTGGGCGGACGGTGATACGGGTCGGAGTTTCTGTAAAAACGGTGATTGCATTTGACTCTAGGATCGAAAATAACTCTGCACGAGCAAGCGAGGGTTTAAGGATATCGATGTTAAAATCTCCTGCAAGAATAACTTTGAACCTGTTTTTGTTCACGGATTCCAGGATATTGTCAAGGAAAACGAAGAAATTACTTAAATTAGAATCAGGAGGCCGGTAAATTACACAGCACATGTAACTACGAGATTTCAAAGTTAGACACTCAATATCTGCATTGATAATGCTGAGCTCTGGGATCAGTTCGAAACCCAGTCCATATTTTGCCAGAACTGCCACACCACCACCAATTTTGTGTGATCGGTTCAGAAAAAAGGTTTGATAACATGCAGGTTTGTATACTTCTTCCTTTGAGGTATACCATGTTTCTGTTAACATGATCACGTCGAAGTCAAAAGAAAATTCATTTAAAAAGGTAGCCAATCCTTCTTCTTTTTGTCTTGCGGAACGGATATTAAGGTGAAAGCATGTCAGCCTGATATCTTTGTGGGAACGGACAGCCGCATTTACATCAGATGGGGGCGCCGTCATTTCCATCTAAACAATCTTATCAATCCCCTGTGTTTGTCGGATATGAATGACATCAGATGACTCATCTTTCTTTGCAAGCACCTTTCCGTTTTTGATCCAAACAAAGCTCCAGTTGTGTTCCTTCTTTTTTGATATGGCCATTCCAAGTAACTGCTTAACTGCCGGGCATAAATGTTCATTGATAAAAACAGGGGCGCCGGGGGAGTGGCCAAGATTGTCTGTCGAAATGCGCATCTTTTTCGCCTTCTGCTGCACTGCATTACAATTGGAGCGGTGCCGGAATTTGACAACAATATTCGGCTCAGCATCCGAGTTCTTTGTTGGCACGCGGGTTCGATCCCGGCCGCGGCGGTTGAATTTCTTTGGAGGAGAAATTCGAGGCCCGTGTACTGTGCGATGTCAGTGCACGTTAAACAACCCCAGGTGGTCGAAATTTCCGGAGCCCTCCACTACGGCGTCTCTCATAGCCTTAGTCGCTTTGGGACGTTAAACCCCATAAACCAAACCAAACCAAACCTTTGTTGGCACGCGGTGACAGATTTAAATGTCATCATCAGCAATGGGCACGTGCAGAAGTTCCCCAATGTCGTGAAGAATCTTAGGAAGATGCTCGTCCTGTTTTTGAGGTATGCCTTTCAGTTCAAGGTTACAGACCCTTAATACTGCTCGGAAGCCGTGATCCTCTGCTCATGCAAGTTTGCAACTTTTTTCAGTTCTTGGCATTCAATTTCCAATTTTTCTAATTTTTCATTTCGCTCTTTGAGCGCCTTGTTCTCTGACAGCAAAGTGTCGTTTTGGTCACTTAGAAACGAGAGGCTTGTCTTCAGTTCCCGTATTTCATTCCTTAAATCTCGTTCCATCTTAGCTTTGAAATCTCGCATCTCCTTTCTTAACTCCTCACGAAATTGGGCCAGCTCAGCCATCTCGAGCTGCTACCTTAGTGGCTCAAAAAGGTTAATGTGCAGATCATGTAAGCAAGTTGCCAGTTGGGTGCCATAGGAGTAGGCCTTGCGAAATCCATGCTGTGCCGCGTGAAAAAAATTATTAGAATCAAAGAAGGCCATGATATGGTTATAGATGTGTTCCATTATTTTGCAAGGTACGCTGCATAGAGATGGGACGGTGAATTAAGTGTAAGTTGTTTTTACCCCATTTATAGAATTGAACGATTTTTCTTGTTTTCAATCGTTGCGCAGGTGGCCAGTGAGAGTGATGGGGTTAAGAACAATGATAAGGAAGACGGACAAGGGTCCTCGGTGTCTTAGAGTATTTTAGAGCTGATAATGCCGATGCCGGCGGAGTGCAAGAGCATTATATTTTCTATTAATGATTCGATCTCAGTTGGAAAGATAAGTAGAGGAATACTGCATGAATAGATGTTGATTCTTTGTGCAGTGAAAGCCTAGGTTCTTTTGTAAAGGTAGATGAGAACGCCTCATTAAATATATTAGCGCAGTCAGCATCTGAGATGGCGTCGCATGATGCACCTTCAAGGGAAACTGTACGCGTGTGTTGCGGGTTGATGACTTGCCAGAGCTCACGGTGGGTACTTGTCAGGATTTTTCAGGACAGAAAAAAGTACCGTCTTTGTCAAAAGTAACCAGGCTGCATGGTTTGCTTGTAGCTTGTATAGTGGAGCCCTTGTGGCTTTCCTAAAGATCAAAAGGTGTTGGAAGGTAAAAAGACCCTCAGTCCTTACCTTTAACGACCATTTAAGCTTCAGGGAAACTGTAAGGTCTCCACTGTACGAGCCAAAAGCAAACCATGCAGCCTGGTTACTTTTGACAAAGGCTGTACATTACCCGACTTTTTTTCTGGTATGCTTTTTCTGCCACGTAGTACTTATTCCAAGCGTTCTCATTGGGGTGCACTGCAATTTCTTTGAGTGTAAGAGGCGCCTTTTTATTTCCTTTCCCATTATGTCAGACAATTTTTTAACCATGAGTTCCGCTGGTTATTTAGCACAGTTACTTTTGGAATAATTTTGTCAATCATTTCTTCAGTTGGCACCACTCTGAATAAGTGGCCATTATGCTCAGTGGTGCGGGTTGAGTATTATTATTCAAGTAATTCGAAGCGGACTTAAGCAGAACATTAGTAAAATTATCTGGAGGACAACGACCTCATGCCGCATACCATTTGTGGGTCGTCCCAGATTTCTGGGCCATCCCAAGTGGTCGTTACTTCCCTCAGCTGTGCGCCGAGTGTCCCATTCATCACGCAATAGTCAGCTTCAGTACCAAATAGAACGGTAACTGCACTGCCGCCGAAAGCCACTTCCAAGTTAGATGTCTTGGCTCTTGAGTTACACGTCGTCCTCGGTCGGTGTGTGGTCACGGCTACGTTGCGCATGGAAAGAATGGAAGGGGCGTGCCATCGGCGCTTTCCTTGATGGCGGCGTCATTCTGAAGTAGGATAGCGTCGTGGTTGGGCTCCTGTTTGCATGCGGCATCGGCGTGATGCGTGCGCTGTCTCATGCGGCGTGGGCCCTGGAGGATCTTCGCCGTTCCCTTGGCAAGTAATACGACTTCCGCAGGTTGCTTTGGTTAGTTTCCCTACGGGGACCAGTATACCTTCCATGAGTAGCCACGACGTGGGTGTTTGCCAGCGACTGAAAACGTGTGGAGGACAGCGACTGGGAGCGGGACAGAGGGCTGGACGACACATACTGCCTTTGGCAGGTGATTGTAGATTTCTCGTTGTCGCTGGCCGGGGAGTGGTCGATGGCAAAACCCGCAAGCCGATGCTTCTGTGCGGGCAGTCACGAAGCATGAGGCTGGCGTAAATACAGTGGAAGCACAGTAGGTATTATCAGGAGTCCTCCACTCGTCGCATTTCCTACAGCCGTCGTGTCGCTGGTAAAGTGCGCTTGCGGGAGCCAGAATCCAAGTGCCAAGGATGTTCTCGACTGCAGAAGCTTCCAACGCGAACTCTGCGGCCGTTTTCGGAGGATTCTGAATCAAGGAGGTGACCAGCTCCTCCTTTACGCCACGCATCAGAAAGGTGAGCTTCTTTTCTTCAGCCAATTCAGCGTGGGCATGCCTGAAAAGGCGTTTCATTTCTTCCACATACGCAGCCAAGGGTTCAGTTCGGTGTTGAATTCTTGAGTTCAGCAGAACCTCAACTCCTTCTTTCCATACGACGCTTGTGAACGTTCCCAGTAGCTGCTTCTTGAAGGCCCTCCAGGTCATGAGGGCAGGTTCGAGTTTTCAAACCACGTTCTTTCTGGGCAACCAATTTAATGTAAACGTTACGATGCTTGGCACTGTTGTCCCAGGCGGGCTGGCGGGCCTGGGCTCGGTCAATACTGGCGGGCTCGGGCATCAAGAGTTTTTTCTATGGTGGATGCCTCTTCTACGAATTCCGCAACGGTTTTCGGTGGGTTGCGGATGAGGCCGGCAAAGAGTTGCTCTTAAACTCCTCGCATAAACAGCTTTACTTTTCCTTCTTCCTTCATGTTTGCGACGGTACGCTGGAAGAGATGCTTCATCTCCTCAGTGTACACTGCAACGGTCTCGTTGGGGTGTTGTATGCGAGGCTGTAGCAGCTGCTTGGCTCTCTTCTTTCGCACGACGTTTGTGAACGTCTTCTGAAGCTGCTCCATGAAGGATTCCCAGTTAGTAAGGCTACCTTCCTCTTTCTCAAACCAGATTCTTGCTGGTCCCTCCAAGGCGAAAAGGTCATACCTAAATTTCGCCGCATCGTCCCAGTTGTTGAAGATAGCCACACGGTCGAACTGTTCCAGCTATTCTTCCGGGTAGGTGCCAGGCGAAGCGTCTCAGGTTGGTAGCACCCGCGGCTGCGGCAGAATTATTGAATTCGACGTCTGGGGCAAGCTCATGTTGGAAGCGCACTGTAGCATTTTCCCTAATATTTTATTTTTCCACCCACGGGTGGTCAAATTACAACTTGCCTACGGGCCTCCTCTTTTATTTTTCAATTGGGTTAAGCCTGTTGTGTGTAAGCGGTGCAGGCAAGGGCCTATTATTTTTATTTCCTTTTCGGTTGCCCCAACCTATTCAATGTTGGCTTCCGCTTCCGGGCAGGCTCCGGCAGAGTCCCGAACTCAGGTGCGTCCCCTGGCAGACGTCGCCTTGCACGATGGACTGGACTCAGGTGCTCCGGTGAATGACTCAGAGGGTTGGCGTTACGACTTGCAGAGGGTGTCCGGTACATGGAACGCTACCCAGCACCTCCACCGGATGTCACGTAGTGACGGCAGTCCAACGGTCAGGAAAACAGCAAAAAGACTTGCAAACGAAGTTCTTCAGTTACGCTGACTTGTGCCCGCAAAAGAACTGAACCACTCGGCGCCGGCGTAAGCTACAAAAGTGCTCGGCAGTCGTCGAACTACGAATGCCCGCCGCTCGCGGCATCGCCCAGTTTAAAGCCGGCAAGGAAACTTCGAGATAACAGATAGCAAGTGAAGATCATACACAGTAATCTGGAAAAAACGTAGATGGAGCTCTTCATGGCTGTGATCAATCGTGATTAGTCCGGTCACTTCTCGCGTCACGAAACAAAAATGATAACACCGCTTTCCTGCGGCCTTGAGCGCGAACGAACGGACACTACAATGATACGTGGCAATATCAGTCGACGCGCCAACAACAGAGCAGTGGAAAGTTTCCTCACACTGCACCACCACTGCCGACATCCAGAGGCGCACCGCACAAGTGACGAATATCCTCTGTGGCGTCCACACGCAGCCTGGCTCCGACCGTGGACGAAGCAAAAGGAGGGGTGACAAGAGCACGCACCTCTCTCGGAAGAGTAGACGCGAAAATCGTGCGAAGCCGACCGTCTCTCCCGTAGGAGCGGAGCTGCGGTGCCTCTATCCCTGGAGCCGTCCCTCGCTGCTCTGGCGAGGATCGATGCCGAGCGCTCTCGAATGTCTGGCGGGAGAGAGCGCTGTTCCACGGTGTCCCCGCAAGGCGACCTCTGGACAGGCATTCTGGCGTGACCGGGCACAGGTAGCCCCGAAACATTAACACAGTGTTAGTCTTTTGTTTTGGTTAAGAGTTAATTGATTGTTCTCAAATATAGTAAATAGCACAACACGCAACATGCAAGCGGATACCACGCCATCAGTCTTATAAAGCCTTTATTGAGTGGTGAGCTAAGAGTGTTATTGGCGAAGCGGTAAGACGCAAAATATTCCAACCAAAAAATAGGGCTGTGAATGCATTCTATGGCAAGTACATTCTAAGAGATTTAGTTGCGAATTACTGCTAGTATATACATGATTCCAGTAAAAGCAGTGTGAAAGGTTCTGGACAGCTTACTTAAAGTATGTTTTGCAATGTTTGTAAGTTAGGGTTTAATCATAACAGCAACACTTTGAACAAAGCATTGGAACAATTCTTCAATTAATGCGGTAAACTAAACTTTGTGGTGCAGCATATAACATTATGTGTTAACTGTTAACATTATAAAATTGATTTGCAGTCAGCATTAGCACAATGTTCACCTTGAATTTTCATCTAATGTTTGGAACACAATTCATTAAGGTAACTGTTAATTACTGACCTTAATGTTATGTACAAATGTAACATAGACGGTTATAGTGAGCTCTATAACATTATTATGACACTTTTATAATGTGCAGGAGTTTGCTACTCACCAACGCCGAATTTTCCCGAACCGCACTATTACTTCTATGACAGTAAAAAATTAAATTGCTTTTCAGAAAAGCAAAGCAGTTATTGCGTGAATTCAGATCCGGGAAGAGCAAAATTCGGAAGGATACCCTGTGTGATAATCCTAGAGGCAGTGACCCCCTTTTTCAGCACTGATCAAGTTGCCTTAGAACGAGACAGAATTGAATTAAACATAAACAAAAAGATATGTGTGCAGCATGCGGGCGCAGTGCAGAAGACGTTAACAACGTTCAGGAAGTCTCTAAAGCTGTTCGTCCAGATATAAACGAGAATGTGGTCATCCTTTCATAATGTTTTGGTTTTAGGTACGGTGAGAGCAAACTTATGACATCAGCGATGGAGGCGACGTGAGAAGACTCAAATACTAGCACCGGTAAAGAAGAATGAACAAAAATTGCACTAATTATCATAGAAACTGAAATAAGATGGATTAGAACACAAAATGAAAACAGCTTTGAAAGGGGAAAAACAAAATGATAAGAATGGAACTAAAAGGAGAAAAATAACAACGGCAAAAACCTAAAAGAACCACTTTATTTCACAATGAAAGATGGCGCTCGCGACCGCCACAGTTTTTGCAAAGGGAATGCCAATAAATTCTGTCTGCTTCTCTATGATCAGCAACTAGAAGCGAGGAGAGCGTTACTGTAATTACTGACTAGTAACCGCCTGAGGGAAGCCATACGGGTATATCAGAGAGCTGCATAGCTTTATCGTAATTTTGGCAATCGAAGAAAAGCTCGGGATAAATAACAAAGTAAAGGAATCGTGAGAAGCCGTGTTGATGTGCACTTTAGCAACCAAAATTTATTTTTCACTGAAGCTGAATGAGTGATGTAAAATAAATTCCAATTAAGCTCTAAGTAAATTTTGTTGCCTTCTATAAAGGTCATGCCGAAAACATATTTAAAAGCCTCGTTGCACTGGGTGATCTACATATACACCCTGTGTTTAGCCTAACATTTTCTGGAATTATTAAATGTAAGATTCTGAGTTAGAAGAACGCTTTTGTCGCCGTAGCATTGCAAGCTGTGTAGAGCATCACAGTACAGGTAAGACGAGATATCAAGTCAACCGGTTAATTGGTAATGAACAATCAACTTTTTAACAATTACAGTTAGTGTTCTTATTTATTGAGCTGCGTGCAGGCCCAGTGTGAGTAATATTCATAAATGCTTTTAGAATTCCGAGAATGCACCTACCCTGGGCGCCGCAGCCTAACAAATTCCAGCCATTTCGACGATTTACGTACACTGGAGAGGTTGCTTTGCCTTCAAGAATTTCCGAAAGCGCTTGTGTTTTGGCGTGATATGAGTAAAAATTGTTGGGCCAGAGCGCTGATGGTAGCCGTGCTATTCAAATTCTAGAAACTGATATAAATGTTACTCACGGTGGGATAAACGCCTCTCAGTAAACACGAACACTAACAGCAATAATTGGTAATGATTGTGAATTTTTATGGCGCAACAGCATCTGCAGCGAAAGAACGCCATGGCACGAGGTGTTTTTGTCTTCTCAGGGTGGGGTCAAAGACCTATTTTCCAAATATTTCACCCTAGAGAAGCCGAGCACGAGACCGGGGCAAAGCATGCAGCCATTGCATCACCAGTGTGTACCCAGGGGACCGAAGCCAGGGGACCGAAGGCTACACCTCCCACGTACGAGACGGATGCTCGAACCGCTATTATTAGTTAACCAGCTTATAAGTTAGCAGATCTTACCTGTATTCTGATGCGCGACACCACTGACAGTGCTGCGCCGAGAAAAACACCATTTTAACTGAAAAAGAGGTTATTTTCTTAAATTGCAGAATATTGTAGGTGAAAAACCCGGTTCGTTGCTCGTCAAAATATGTAGCGGTTTCAATACTTATTTGGCCTAGGTTGACTTGCCCCAGACATACTTGTAATGAGGGTACGTGTGAGTACTCTGAAAGTTTTAAGATCTCACATGTGCAAATCCAAATCATTGTTTAATGAGTTAACGGTCGGTGAACAAGTAGTTCATCGAACAGTTACAACGAATTCATGAAACAGTTTACCGAAAAACGCACCGTTTTATTCACTTCAAATCAGTAGGCCGCTACCCTTCTTTTTCGCGAGTTTTTGCAGCAACATGGTCTGACTTGCTTTCAGCTAAACCCAGAAATTACATCGAGAATGATTTGTTATCACAAACCTAGCGTTCGGTGTGTCATGGCTCGTGACCAACGCCACAAAGCAAAGCCGTTCTTCCAGCATGCTCAATCTCATTCTAACGTCGCACTCTGAAGACATCTCGGCCCTATTTTATTAAGCCACAGTCTTTAACTTATCACTGCATAAATTCTCTATCTATTGGTATATCCATATGCTTAAAATTTATTTCTGTTTATATGAATCACCGTACTTTTAACCGTAATGACGTCCCCCAATATTAAAAGCCACTAATTCTGTATTATCAAGGGCTGTCAGTAGACATTAAAGGGCTCTGAAAAAACTTTCTGAGGCGAGTACATAAACTCGCTCAATCACTGAAATCTCTCGCCGTGAGCACCTAAAGCCAAATATTACATTAATACAAGCAGGAGAGAACCCATAGTCGCGCGCGGAAGTTCATCAGTCCTTTCTGGCGATGTTTTTATGCTCGCGCCCTTCTCCGTCGCACGCTCCTGCGTAATTATGTTCAGATATGGTTATTGGTATAGACTCTTCCAGGCGTCGCGCAAATTCCATGGCCGCAGCCAGGAAGCACCGTCCCTGCGGCGAGACAGGAAGCTCCACCTACCGGGGAAATGCGATACACATCTGCGCTGGGGCCGGCGGAAGAGCATCAACTTTTGAGCAAGGAAAAAGTGACGGGAGGAGAGAAAAAGGCGTGAAGACGCTGAAATTAAAATTTTAGCTTGAGATAACTCAGCTTCTAACAAAATGTATTTAAAAATTGTTGCTAGAGGATATGCGTGAAGCGGCGTCCTTTAACGCCCCAGGAATACCGCACCTTTACAGAGAGCCCCTTTCAAATGCCCTTTCACTAGGAACACACTTACTTCGGCGGATGATTTCTCTGAGATTTTTCAAAACGTTAGAGTAAAACTAACGTTCCACGTTTCAAGGACAAATGCCTTAGCAAATAGATGAGCACGTTCCTACCAGCACCGTCCGTGAAAAATCACCATTACCACGGCTTAACAGCGAGGTCAAGTGCCTTATGGACAAAAACAAATACCTTTTTCGATCCGCTCAACGCCTGAATAGCGCATTTAAAATTGCAATCGGTGTTTAGTTCTATCAAAAAGAAAAGGGAAGCACAGTACTATGGCGGTAGGCCTGACCAGGGCTTAGCTGCCTTACACAGACAAACACACAGCTCTAGTGCATATACAACACAGACAAACATAAATTAAATATATTAGGCGATATGTATGCACGTCTAGAAAGAATATCCAAGGAAAGTAGTAATACATATACAGGTTTAACACAGAAAAAAACAATGCACAAGCATCAAAAACTTAAATTTAGTGCTGCACAATTTTTATACAGACAAAATTATATACTCAGAAAAAAAAACGAAACTACAGCGACTAAATAATGGAACTATACAGGATATTCAAACAAATAGGTTTTTATACTCTTTTTGAATGTACTTGTTGCCATCAAGAATTCCCCCTATAGGGAACTTCGATTAATGACAAATAATGTAAAAGTAGTGTTATCCGGCCGAAAAAGAATTCCTATCACTAGCCGACAAAAACAAAGCTAATTATTCACGTCATTCTTGCCTGCTATGTTACTCACCAACCCTGGAAAACATCGCAAAACTTATTTTCACACCGGTGTTGAATGCGCTATAGATCCTGCCGTAGGCCTTCAAATTACTTTACGATGGTTATAATCATGGATATTTTTCTGCTCGGTTTTCCGTAAACAACCCGACAGCGAATCACGGAACTTTTCAGCTGCCGATTACACAATTACCCATTATGCCACGTAATATATTTAAAGCTAATGGCACGACGACACTAATCATATCATTAAAACTTGTACCTTCATCTAATGCTGCCTGCCCAAATACCAAAATTCTGAAAGCTACTAAAGTAGTGTCGAAGTCATCTTCTCCCACTCATTTGAGCAGACCTCATGATCAGATGTACTTCCACAAAATCTAAAAGTGGATGATTCGAGTAACAGAGAAAAGTTCTTCTCTTTCATATAAAATCTACGACGTCTTTCTCTAGCATGGGATATGCTGCTTATTCTCAACTCACCAAATTCAATTTCTAGCTTTAATTCTTTGATCCGCACCAGTCTGGCTTCTTAAGAACTTTCCTTTGACTTCCAATTGTCCTTGTAGAATAACGAGCTCAGCTACAACCTTAACCTAAGCACTTCAATTACCACTTTCTTGCTTGGTTGAAGCAAGCATTCAATAAAGTCCTACATGAAACCGTACTGCTCCAACTCTTCTACTCAACACTAATTCTTCAATCCTGGGGTGAATCGAACCATTTTGACCAGCCGTGAGCAGTTTGTCTTTGCCAATAAGTTATTACCCGGCTTTTTTTACTGGTGGGAACATTCGGTAATGCCTCTTATTACTGTTAAAACACAATTTATCTCTTTCGATCGAGGCAATCGTAAATTCTGTCAAAATATATTCTTTTTTATTCTCACATGCCTTCCCTCTCTTCTTCTATGTAAATGAATATTGTTCTAAGACACCGTCTGACATGTCCATTCTATATAATGAACATCAATAATGAGGCTTACCGCGCCTTTGGCTTCTTACATGATAATCTATTATTTGCTACCTAATTCAACAAATTATCAGAAATTCTAACTTTTGCCCCCTCAAATTTAGAATAGCCGTCTGCAGTACAACACCCTTTCCAGACTAGCCTCTCTTGAACTCTTTAAAAAGTATAAAATGGCATGACCCACTACTTTATTTTTATTCCTCCCAATTTAAGAGAGATGAAGCCAATCATATTACTTGTCTTGTACTACTGAGTAAGCTCCAAAATCCGGAGCCAACTTACCTAACCTTCAAAGTTAATAAAAAGTTCTGATTTTGGCTCTTTCATAAATTTTAACCGTTTTTTTTAGTTGTTAACGTTACCCCTAAAGGCCCTCCAGAAGAGGATATTACATAGGGAGGTGGCATTCATGTTTAGGAGCGTAAGTAATGCAAACAGCTCATCATCTGTGCATTCAAACAGGCACCGCAATTCAGTCTACGCCTTCTCTGCAAAAAAACAAACAAAAAAAAACGCTCGTCTTCTGTGAAAAGAGTGAAACATGTAGTATTTGACGGAAATCTCTTGCCCACACTTAATGAACGAGCTTAAAATGCGACCTCTGCGGCGACTCTCAGCACACGTTGTGCATCCTTAGGGTGTCCTATTCACCCTACGGACACTTCTTTATTGAGCATCGCTTCGAAGAACTACGAGCTACAGGCGCAGAAAACCAGATCTCACAAGAATTTAGCAGCCGTTTCCTCTTCGACGTTCATGCCGACACTTATAGCCAATGCGCCTTGTGATACATGTAAAGCTGCATTGAGTCTACAAAAAAAATGTTTAAATTTATTTACAAGCATCTTCTTTTTGCAAACCACTCAGGGGACGCTTACTTGATAGTCTACTACCCTGATGTCGTCTTTCACGACATCTAACCTTTAAGAGGTGGTACCGAACGAGACCAAGTAACCGACGAAAACAAAAAAAAAGGCGGTGGGGGGGGGGGGGGGGGAGGGAGGGAGGACGAAACAGCTTTTATCAAATGCACCTACATGACGCGAGGCGCTCAAACCGGCCAAAGTCAAACTACACTGCTCGCCCGTAGCCTTCGTTATTAACCCCACGACATCCAAAGGGACCTCGCACAGTGAAGGAAGGCGAGGGGTAGACAGGGGGAGCTGCGCAATCCGATATTGCAGTCGTGCCGCACGAGGTGCGCCAAAGCCCCATCTGTTGCACTCGTCGCTTCAGGAAAATCAAATTACCTCACCGAGCAGACATCAAAAAGAAAATAGAAACTAAGGCCGACAGAAAATGGGGGTTGATTTTTTTCTCCTTCATTGTCTCTGCTTCGAGAGCTTTGTTCACGTCGCAGGTGACATAAGAAAGAAAAACGCACAGGATTGCGATCGGTCGGCACCACCGGGATTGAGGTAAAAGATAACAAGAGAGGTGGAGGAACAACGACTGCGGAAAAAAGGGCCGCAAGACATTGTTTCTGCGACAAGAAATAAAAAGAAAACAGGAAGCGAAAATAGGGACAAATAAGGATGTAGCAGCCCTCCATGTCAGCGCCCTTGCTGGCGGCAGGCGCTGACAAACGGGAACATCGCGGCGCGAGGAGGATTGCAGCGCCAAAAGTGTCGGCGGCGGCAGGATGCAGCAACTGCAGCAGTCGCATCAGAGCGGCACTGTCAGATCTGCTGTTGGTAGCAGCATTTGGAGCGCGGACAACTCTTCAAAGGCAAGAGAAAGGATCCTTGAAGCTGCAGAACGTGAAGCAAGAAGCAAAATACGAGAAACTATGCCGAAGTGCTGAAGTAGTCAGGACTGGATGCACGCGACTTTGACATGAAGGGGGTGAAGAACAGAGGTTTTTTTCATGCTAACAATGCAGGTCTTGGCCCAACGGAACAGCAGCCGCCGCTCGCCTTTATCCTAGCGCTCATGCGTAAACCCAGCGGAGTAGCAGCGTAAAAACGGATCCCGGAAGCAGCTGATGGCTGAATCGATAGGTTTACCACGTGAACTAGAGTGCGCGCCATCGCTGGGCGGCAATTCTGAGGCGCCCTATGTTCTCGCCCGGGTCATGCTTTGGCGGCATTCAAAGGGAGGCGACAACGTCTCATGTGCGGGCTCTTAGCGGCGCCAGTTGACGGACAATTGCCAGTAGAGCAGCAAGTATACGAAGAACCGCAGCTGCTAAATAGTCTAACAGAGGGCCATGTGTTGCGTCTTTGCCATCACAATGTACATGTGTCAAAGAGACCAAGAGGACAGCCAATTGCTTTGCCAAGAAGGAAACAGAAAGCGGGAAAAGAAAGGCGGGAGGGGAGGCGGCAGTATTCTGTTTGGTAAAGCCCCCCAATTATATTAATCGTGAAAAACAGAAACATTTCCACAGGTTAGTTGCTTTCGAGGACTCTTGGTTTCTTTCATGTATTTATATATGCCGTAAAAAGCCCCTTATTTCCCTTCTCTGGTCAGTTCATTGTTTATTACAGCCGTTCCATGGGTACAGATCTGTCCCGGTTCCCGTTCTGCAGAAAATCCAGCGTCGTCGGCACTGCCATCGTCGTCGTCGTCGGCGGTATTGTGAGCGGAAAAGCTAGTGGCCCAAGTTCCACGTAGATCACTTGACTATATCACGTTAGCCATTGCCAGAAGACAGATTGGCGAAATCGCTGAGTAGAAGAATAAGTATAGTCTCGCAATGAAAAAAATAAATACACTATGCTTTCTTTCTTTCAGTGACTGTTAGTTTCTTTCATATGTATGGAATCTTAATTTTCTTGAAAAGCGTTTTAATTTTGCGAAGTCATTTTTAGTTCTGAGTCTGCCTCCTCTGCCACAGCCCAAGGCTGGCTTATGGAGGTTTCACTCAGACGCCGACGCCAACGCAATGAGTCATCTCTTCACAGAAAATATAGTTGAAGCAATGAAAATCAAATACTTATCTCTCATAGACAGCAAGTGTACATTACCACCGCGAACATATATAGAGGACAGGGAAGGAGAGAAGGGGCTGAGAAAGGCACCAAGAACATTTGTTTCAAACAAAACTAACTTTATCCGTTATTCTTTATTTCCTAGCGTTAGCCGGCTACAGCTCCGACTGGTAAGCCAAGCCAAGGGAGGGACCATCATGAAAACAAGTACTCGAAACAAAATATTACAGAAGACCGCTGGGGCTGAAAACAAAGTAAATACAACCGAAAAAATTTTTAACCGGCAAGGCTGGCGGCGAGGGCGACGAAAAACAGTGAGAGCAGGAAGCACTGGTCTTGCAGCCCAAGACATATTTTCGCAGCAGCCGAAAAGACGAATATGACTGGAGGCAACCAAGAAACATCTACCCTACTCTTACGCAACGCGACTCCTCTCTTTCTATCTGCCCCTGAAACGCTCTTAATTGCAGCCATGCACGGCTAGGTATCAACCTAAGAACGTGAATCGTGATTTCGTTGTGCAATGGCCACGCAGAGCGCGCAAACCTCTCCTCTTTTCGCAGTGGGGACTCTTCTAGGCTGCTTTGCGCACTGAGCTCCTGCTCGAGTGTGCAGCTCTTGAGCTACCACACGGAAGCCTCCACTGCGGCAAAGAAGGCCAAGGGCCAACGAATCACCGCAAACACTCCGTCAGCAAAGTTTTTATTTCGAAGGCGTGGAGAAAAATAGGATATGGTGTTTACACATTCATGCCAATGTTGATGATGAAAACTAGCAGGTTTTCCGTTGTGTCCTTACGAAGACCTTGCAATCTATCTTGGATGACTTGGAGCTCGGTCGCCCACACCCCGAGGTTCGCGCGCCCCTTCCATTTCACATCAGCCCATTGTTCCTGCTGCGGACCCTTATCTGGTCGTAACAGCTTTTCCTCCTCTTGGTCCTTTTTCGGCATTGAAGCCGTGGTCTCTTGTTTAAGTCCAGTGTCCTTTGCTCGAGCTTCTGCGTGACGTCACTCCTCCATGTGACTGACGCGAGCTCCACCTGCACATGGAAACTCCGGGACTATCAGCAAAACGTGAGCACTCCTCGGCAACCTGCAATGATGTTTGCAACGTGCTGAAGCGGTGTTGGGATGCCACAGTTAACAGAGATTTGGCATAGCGCGTATCGCTACCACTTACAACGTTGCGCGTGCAGAGTGTGCGCATGCGCAAATCGCTTTAAGGGCCCCAGATGCCTCGTCGCGACTGGTTACCGCGTGGGCACCTGGGGCGCGTGGTACGCGGTAGCGGTGCACGCTAGGCTAGGAATATTACGTCAAAGAACCCCAGGTGGTGGAAATTCACGGAGCCCTTCACAACGGCGTCCCTCATAGCCTGAGTCGCTTTGGGATGTTAAACCCCCACGGACCATAAACCATGTATCTGATATCACAGCTCGAGACACGAGCATCCTAGCACTATATAGGCTGTGTCCGATCGCCTAATGCAAGGATGAACCTAAAAGATACAGAGTGCGCGTCGCGTCTAATAATAACATAAGAAAAGCCCCAGCACCGGTGTCTCCACAGGTGGACACCGGTACTGCGGCACGAAGAAATTAGACAAGTGAAAAGGGTACACGATGATGTCGACCGACGCTGTGAATCAGGTGTGTTTACACGGGGCCACACCGACCCGCTATGCATCATTAATTCCAATTATGGCAGTAATTTATTCGTTCACTCACTCTCTCGTTATGCACATTAATTACTTTTTCGTCAACTCGTGCTACCTTAACTGACGTTAGGCTGATTCAATTACGACAGGGCCAACTGCATTTTCTCTGACTTGTGCGAGCGCAACGCACGTTAAAGAACCGCAGATGCTCGAAATTTATCCGGAGTCCTACATTATGGCGCCAGTTTCCCTCTCCTTTCTTCCAATTCCTCCTTTGTTGCTTCCGGCATGGTGCTCTACCCGGGTTGGAACCCGGCCACGTAGGTCACGTTTCGATAGAGGGAAAACGTTGAAGGAGCCCAGGTGCTGTGCGAAGTCAGTGAACGTAAATGAACCCCAGATGATCGAAATTATTCCGCAGCTCTCCACTACAGCACTTCTTTCTTCTTTCACTCCCACCTTCCTCCCTTCTCTCGCGGCATGGTTGAGGAGTCCAGAAAATTCGGGTGATGTCATAAGATTTCTCGTTGCCTTGTAAGCTATATACAATGAGAAACAGTATGATACCACCAGAATTGCTGCGCGACAGACGTTTGCGGCATAATTTTGATAAGAATGTTGTCTGTAGACTGGCGCCACATTGAGGTCGGTCAGTGGGATTTTTTATAGACTATCGACATGTATCATCGTCGTCATCATCGTCACCAGCCTGACTACACCCAAGCGCATTTCTTCCTATTGATTTCGACTAGGATGCGGTGTTCGGCTTGCTTTGTGCGTCATATGTGCACTTGATGACGTCACCCAGTTTTTCTTGACATAGCTCTGATTTTTTCACCAGCTGCGATTACACACACTAACACATGCCTCAGGCTTTTCGTGTAATAGGACTAGGGATGCTTTCGCATTGAAAAAAGAGGCCCTAGTACAGGCCTCTAGAATAATTTCGACATACTAGGTATTTCTAACGTGCACTGATATCGCATAGCACAAGGGCGCATTTTGTGTTTTGTCCCCGTCCAAACACGGCCGTCGCGGCTGGTTTTAAACACCCGTTCAGAAAAAAAAAAGAGCAAAGGAAGAAAGAAATGCTTTCTCCACAGGCGTTTGTCCCTGTCGTTGTCATGGACAGGCATTGAGGTCGGTAAGAAAAGTAAGAAAAATGATAACTGTGTTGTGAGATGTGTGAATACCCACATTAACTGTGCCATGGCTTTTCCTTGAAAAGTGTTTCAGTCGATGCAAGGGGAGAGTTATAGTCTGTTCCGGGCCGATTTCTGAGGGCAGCTATTCTTCCTTCATCTCAGCCGTTCGCTGCACACAAAAAAGCAAGAGAACAGTTGCGAGTCAGATTCTAAACTCTCACACGGCATAATATTCTCTTAAATACTACTTAAAAATGCGCGCAAAAATAATTGCTACAAAACAAATGTGTAGTGAGCCAGCTTTAACTCAACTGAGGCTGATATATTTTGTTAGGAAGACGGAAGAGGGTAGAGCTAAACGGCAGTTGTGTTGAGTTTTTCAATATTAAATCTTCTGGATGTTTTTGCGACCTCCGAATGTGTTGAGCACGTAAACAAGAGCGAAACTTAAAGTCACTTGGTTTCATGCATTAATGACCGCCTTTTTTTTCTTTTTGTAGTAAGAATAAATTGTATTTATACATTTCTAATGCACATCTTTTCTTTAAGCATACCTATCTTCCATTTAAGGGATGCAACCCTAGGAGCTGCAGACTGTGGTACTAGACTAATAATCTTAATATGATTCGGTCTTTTAGGTTACCAAGATAGCTCAGAACGGTGAAAGTTTGCGCTAGTTGGTGTACATACATCATTTTCGAAAGCGCTGTAAACAACACGCACTGAAAAGAAGACAGACAAGCACATGTGCTCATTCTTGTTTGCGTTTCTCTGTGTTCGTGTTGCCTGCAGTGTTTCCGAAAATGGCTTAGCCGGATTGGCAACCTAATATGCATTTTTTTCTCCAAAGTTTCGCTATGAGAGCTTTGCATCGATATGGAAAGTCGCGCTTCCCCCGAATTTCTCGTCCAGTCTAATACCGTATCTTATTAACGATTTGTAGCCTGTTTTGAAGTATGAGAAGCTTCGAATAACCTACTTTTCCCTGAATGGCGCATTTGATAAGCTTTGTGCCTCAACACATACTACTATTCCTTCACTTTTAGCTCTTGCAATGGAGTTCATGCCCAATGAAAAGATTGTGAATACTCAAGCTACGATAAGCACAGTTGAAAATATATGAGCACTGTTTCCCATGCCGTTTACCCAACATAAATATGAATTGCTTGCACCGCGAATGCCAGTTACATTCGTAGACCCTGCTGTTAAATAAGAAAAACAGCAACATATATGATCAACTGAAGGTTGAATTACAAATTTTTTCACGCGATATGCACCTACTTATTTCTTAAACAGCAACATCTGTCTGATGTCATAGGAGTAAACAACATCGCTTAGCCCCCCCCCCCCCCCCCCCCCCCCCCCCCCCAACATGAAAGGCAATAGAAAGTGAAAAGAACCTACATTGGAACCTAAACAATAATACAATATATTACGAAGCCGAACAGCTATATAAATCATAAAGCAGAAAGTTAAAGTTCTGTAAATAGAGGAAAGACATTGTCATCCGTGAGGAAATCTGTGACCGCAGGAGAAAAATTTTAGAGACGTCGTCTTTATCTACCAGGGGTCATTAAAACGGCCTGGTGAAGACTCGAGATATTTATGTTGGGCAATGGTCAACATTCATTAATTTATTTGCCTCAGTAAACTGATTTCTTAAAATATTGGAAAAGTACCCACATTTGTATGGGACTAGGCACAGGGGCGTGGCTGGTAGTAAGTCGGGTGCGGTCTCCTGAACCTCCTTACAGCCATCCGTGTCTTTCTCAAGACCGGTGTCAGATCTGCAAAACAGGGTCATTGCAAACTATGCGAAGTTCAAAATCTGCCTGGACCTCATACCCAATCCCTCTAGAGAAAAAATGCCTAGCTCCGTATGAGAAAGTGCGTAAGGTAACACTTCAAATGGGTTGTACTGGTGTGCGTTCTAAGCTCCAGTGAGTTCTGTGGGGAGGTGGCTGACTTGTTCCACATAGTTTGGGCGTGCCAATCAAACACATCTATCCCCCCGAAACCCAAACCCATGAGAGGAGACTGGGAAGCGGCCGTACTTGTCTGTCAAAACCTCAAGACCCAAAAGGCCTTGGTTCAACGGACGCGGGCGGCATTTATTTCCAATAGGGCCCCAAACCAGTCACCTATCGGTAACCATTTAATGGTAAACATCTTGCGCCAGCGCAACGCCCACAACACGAGCGCTGTAGTAAACTAAGCTGAACGAAAGAACAGAGAGCAGAATTATAAAAAAAAAATCAATTTTTTCTTTGAATTTGCCCTGCTTCGCAATATATAAATTCTTCTCATTATTTACATCCCAAATTATTTCAGATACTGTTAATCCCATTGAAATTTTTACTAGATGGGCACATAAAAATAGCACACAGATTGTAATACAAAGACTTCCATACATTAGGAACATTGTTGGTTACAATTAATTACGAGCATAGACTATGGAAGAGAAAGATAGAATAGAAAATTAGTCATGAAAATACAGCACATCTGCTAGAAAAGTGCGCACTTGTACATTGTAAGAATGGTGGTTATACAAATGATCTCTCATGAGTGATTTGAGTAGTCTGTTATATATGGCTAAAGATGATTTAATTATTCAAGGAAAGATTAAGGTGTTTCACGAAGCTGTATGCAAATGCAGGAATACTGAGCGCAATTTTATTTAGATAAAGATACGAAAAGGTGAAAGAATAAAGAAAAGATGCTTAGCCAGCTACTTACTTTCCGTCGCAAGGCTCACTGTACTTGTCTGTTAAAGCAAAGCAAAAAGAGAAAGCACATAAGCTAATAAACTTTAGCTAGTACAAATGAAACGCAAATTGTCAAACCAGAGCTGATAACATCAAAAATAAAAGTTTTCAAATACAATGATTAGCTGAAAGCTCAGTTAAATTTCTTCGTGACAAAATTGTACCGGAGGCACCGGAACAAACGAAGACAAGAAGGAAGCGAAGGAAGAAAAAGGTAAAACGAGGACGTGGTGGCAGGAAGAACGTACAGAAAGCGGTGGCAACAGTTCAGTTCGCATGAGCACAAGAAGTTATAATGGCAAAGAAAACACAGCAGGTGAAATTTTTCTCTAAATAATTTGCACTTTCCTCTTCCAATCATGCACAGTGAGCGGTCCTTGGACTTGGTGCTCGGCATCTTATATGAATCCTTTTTAAACATGAAACGTTTCTTGATCTTGTGAGACATTACTATCGTACAAGGTAGCTTGACAAAAATGAACTTAAGCACTAATACCGTGCACGCTCTCTGTGTGTATTGATTTCTAGCGACTTCAGTATTGCTAAATAAGCTCAATATTATAAAAGCTTGCAGGAAAGATTATGTGACGTCTGGACTACTGTCCACCAAGAAACCCAGATGAGAATTTTTGGTATCTTAATGTAGCTTTCAGCTGCGCTTCCCTTAAGGGAGTTCCCATGGAGGCTGATCAATCCTTCGAGGCGGTAATCTACGCTTGCAAATACGCAGGTGTTCCTCTGTCAAACACAGTTGGGGTTTTTCCTCTATTACTGCGGTAGGCTAACGCTGAACATGCTGCATTACAGCGCTAACTGTATTGGGGGGCGTTGGCTCCTTTCATCAAATTCAGAGTGCAGACAGACGCGCAGGTGCACATATGCTTTAAGCATGTACTCAGGAGTGATCGGATAGATGGGAGTATAAAATTGAACGGACGCCGGTAGGGCGGCCAACAAGAGACCGGTTACGGAAAATTGAAGATATTACCGCATATTATAATTCATGCATTGTAAACTTGTCTATCCTCTCAGAGGCCTTGGAAACGAAATGCTTGAATGAAGAAAGAATAAGCAGCTTTTCCATTAGTTTCCACAAGAAAACATTGCTCAGAAGAAAAGAGAAAGTTTTTAATTGCGAAGTTTTATTCAGTCCTCTACGCTTCAACGCGCTGCGAACAAATGTCACAGATACTTCCAGTTCTGGCCGACCCGAAGGAGCAACTTGCTAATTGCAAACAGGCGTTATCTGAGCAGCTCCTTTATAGACGGGGTCTTTTCATGTGATAATGCCGATAATATCCAATGCGAAGTTTTCGAATTAAAAATCCGTACCTATTTTTTCCTTCGCATTTTTGTGCTTCACGTGGACGACAATCACCACCGCAGCGGCCAGCAGTGTGCCAGTGAGTCCCAGCAATGCTACGATTATGGGCCAGGCCGGGATCGTGCCACGATTTCCAGCTGTTCGAAAAACGAGGAGAAGGTTAAACGTCACGCCGTGGAAATAATCATATGTCACTTAACTTTATTCAGACTAGAAAATCACAACAGTACGTACGTATAGTCAAGTACGGCAGCAATTTAAGGCTAAGGTATCAAAGAAATTAACAGAGCGACCATAAGAAATCGGTCTATAATCAAATGAGATCCACAAGATAAGTAGGTCTAAAAGTGAATAATCACACTGGTAAATCCGCAACATAGAAAATTCAAAATGGTCCACATTTCAGAAATAGTATGTCGCAGGGCCAAGAAAAAAAAGTCACTACACCCTAAAACGCTACAATTTTCCAGGAAACTTGAATGAGGGTAAAAAGAGAAGAAAAAAATACGTAGCCCTAAAAAAAATGCAGCCGCAAAAAACAGCTCTTATCGCTGAGCATCCCATGATTAAATTCTTTCTTTAATTCCTGGTTCCTGGAACGACGCTCTTCCAAGAAGTACGAGTGTCTTTTTAGTTTCAAAAAGGACATCGATAATGGAAGTAGTTACAGGGAAAAGTGACTTATTGGGCAATGAGAGGCTCTATTTACTGCCCGTGTCATGAGTCAATGATAACTTATAGCGTGCAAATTGAGCTCGGCATGCGGAATAGGAAGTAAAGAAAGAGAACACACGCGTTTATGGCATGCAACTGAAAATAAGCCATTATGTCTCCTGCATCCATCTCTTCTCTCCTTGTAGGTTTTATTGAGAGTTAATATTAACTTATAGCGTACAAATTTAGCTCGGCATGCGGTACAGGAAGTAAAGAGAGAGAACACGCGCGTTTGTGGCATGCAACTAAAAATAAGTCATTATGTATTATGCATGCGTCTCTTCTCTCCATGTAGGTTTTATTGATCGGGCTGCCATGCGTCCACGAAATGACATAACGACGGATGCTACGGAAATTATCACAAGGCGCCGTGCAGCAATTCCGAACCTGTAAATCTGACCGGATCGTGATGCCCGAACACGGGATGTCCAGACTGATATGAGCAACACATGAACTGCCGATATGTTTGATGGACGACGACTGAGAACGAACTTTGAGGCTGTGCACATTGCGTGTACATTGCGTACATTGCGTGCATTGTATACATTGCGTGTACTTGTGTACATTGCGGTGGATGCTTGTAATGATTGTTTACTGATATTCAATGCCGTCGGCACGCGGCTTTATCCTTTGATTTTTGGCAAGAGATGGGACTGCAGCACGAAGAAAAAAGCAAAGAGGAAATCGTTGCCATGTGGTCGAGAGATGGATGACTTGAGGGCTTAAAATTAGTAAAACAGTCCACCAGGCAATTGTAGCTGGTTAAGGAAAAATTTGGAAGGCGCTCAAGCTTAGTCTTAATAATAGACGCATTAGCTTTTATCCTCTTTTATTTTTTGTATTTATTCTGTATTGTTTACAATTATCGACCACTAATCAGAAATCACTATTAATCGATTACTGCTCACCACTACCAAATACCAATTTCGTCTAGTGAATTACAACATTGGCTACATTACAAGTTACTGGATTACAAGTTCCTCCAATGACTAAGGGAAAGAAGTTCCTCTAATGACTTCATTGGAGGAATTTCTTTCCCTACTTTTGGTTTAATTTGGACCCTCCTGCAATTAGTTAGCTTCACTTGAAACTTCAGGGATTTTTTTCCAACTGACACGACGAGAAGTTTGTTCCAGAAAAATTAACATTTTCCGTACAGGTTCCACTTAAGCAGCCAAAAGAAGGCTGTAAAGGCTTGTCTTCAGAATACAAAACGCTCACGGGAGTGTTGTTCCAGATATAATACGCGCAAAATAGAATTTAGCTAAAACTAATGTGGAGCAAACCTATTATGAGTAGAACCGTTATTAGGATTGAAGAAAATGTGAACCTACTTTTACCTTTGTGGTAATGCAGATTTGAGCAGCAGGCGGAGTGACAGGTAATGCAATGGTCAGTATTATTGTTTAGTAACTCTAGGTAAGAGTGTGACAAGTTTGTACTGTTAACGCCTGTGCGCTCGCGTTAGCGCCATGTGTAAACTCTAGACAATTTTTTTTTTCTGACACTTGCAAAATAGCCGGGTGGGGTAAGCACACATAAGGTGCAAAGGTTTCCACACCGGGTGTGAAGGCACGCGGATGCAGTTAGTGCGGGCGACGCCGTGCAAGATACCACCATCACAAAGACGAGCAACCTTTGGAGGGACCCACCGGCGAGCTTTTCGGCCGGCCTCAGGGTGCTGACGAGGAACACCGCGGGCGACCGGTATCCTCTGGGGTTGGCCGTGTACAGGAACACGCGGAAGGTTGCGCCACCTTCGAGGCCGCTGAAAGTGAACGACGGCGCAGAGGTGGACGAGGCATTCGCCACCAGGTGGTCCGTGTCTGCCTCGCGCAGCTCCGCGTAGAACGTCACTGGTGCCATGCCGCCGTTCCAGAAGCCCTCAGAGCACTCGAACGACACTGAGTCCTCGGTGCCGTTCACCTGGCTGCAGTTGTTCACCGACTCCGGAGGACCTGCAATTGGAGCGTTACTGCTAATATACAATAACCTTGAGCACTTTTTGATGCGATAAATTTGGTGTTGTCGCACCACAACTCCGCTGATGTGCGTTATGAATATAACTGATTGGCCGCAAGAGATCACGTGAAGTCATACCGACGTGCCCACAGTGGCGGGTAGCAGCCGACTCACGAGACTAAGAGATCACGTGACCCTGTAAGCTCATTACTTATTGTGCTGTGCGATCAAAACTGTAACCCCGAAATGAATAAAAAATGGCAGAAACGCGAAAGTAGCAACAGTGAAGGCCTAAAATTCTATTGCATTCCACTGGTAAGGAGCGTTCAGTGTCCCCCAACTTTTCGCTAAATCGAATTAGTCAAATCAAATCAGGTTATTGGGCATGCGTGCAGCAAACCTATCACGCAGACTGAAAGCCACCACTAGGCCTCGAAAGGAAGCAGTGTATCGGCGATTTTGCTCCCAAGAATAAAAAACAACTAGGTGGCGGCGACAGCAGCAACAGCACCCGAAAGACGCGGAGAATCGAATGCCATCGCTCTCGGCCACATTCAGTTTGCACGCGGCAGTGAACTTTCGAGATAAGGCGCCCAAAACACTGACGTTTTGGAACACTGCAGAGCATGGCTCTAGTGGCTGTGACAGTCCCAAAGCGCACGGTGCTGTCTCGATAGAATGCTTTTGGACGGTAGTAATCAAGAGAGCAGAAAAATTCATGAAAGCTTCGCGGCAGTACTGTACAAAATATGGTCCTGTATTTCAGAATCTCTACCAGGACCGCACATTACGAATCCAACGCCTACTAATGGCGCATTTCGGTGAGCGAAGAAGAGTAGAGGTGCCGATTAGGCAGCAGTAAAGGAGTACCCCGCCGAGGGAACGAGGACTTGCACAGCTACTTCAACGGTCATTGCACTTCGAGAGCACTATACCACATGACGACGCTTGCTTCCCCGCTATGCTTTGCGTGCTGGTCGTTTCAAACGCATAAAATATTCAGTGTCATTGTACTCAACTGCCGAACACAAGCTGCTAAACTAAGTTTTTCACTGGCATTCGGTTCAGTGAAAATGCGCAAAGTCCGCACCATGGTCCGCACCAATAGCTCTCGCTGTTGTCTCGCCTCTCCCAGAGCCGCGCCGTGCCACTGCTTAGGCTCTCTGGCTGTTGATTTCAATACCTGCTGCTCGCTTTTTTTCTGTTGCTTGTTCAGAAAAACAGAATATATTGAAGATATTTGTTTAGAATATATTGGTTGTACCTTAGCTTGTTTACGCAGTACGCCAACTCTGTAGGATGCGCCATACGATTGCCAGCCTGGGAAACACTGATAGCCTGGTTCTGACATCTCGTAGGACCAGCACTTCTCCCTGATTGTCCCTGCTTACATCTATCTTGGCAATATTTCACTTTACATCACTTTATTGAGAAGTTTGTTATTTGTCTGTTAGCCTTAACTGACGCGGCCTAATTTGTAATCCTCAAGCGACGAGTACGTAAAGCTTTTTCACGCCTAAACCAATTCTTGCAGACTGTGTCACACCAATGCGTTCCGCTCGTCGCATGTGTGTCCTGCGATGCAAGCAGTAGTATATTTCGGGCCACTGTTTCCAAAACCACACTCAGTGGCCACTGGAAATCACTAAAACATATGAATTTGCTTATCCACAATCGCTAAAGTCCCAAGCAAGAACCCTGCGGTCGGCAAGAATAGGAAGTTCTACTGCCACATGACTTCCTCGCACTCCACGTTTTACGAGTGAGCAGCCTGAACAACACTCAATTGCGCTCGCTGCAGCGAAAGTGCTCCTGTTCTACCACTGAATGAAAGTGCTCCCACTCCCGTTCGCCCACTGGAAGGCGCCCACTCTTGCGAGAATACTTTTAGGACTGTTCATGACTGCTCCTGTTTCCCCACTGGAATAAGATGCATATAAACGTCGATCAAAATGACCACGTGGTTCGTAGCGACTACACATGCTGGGAGATCATTTTGGATTTGTAGAAAACAAGCTCTTTGAGACTTCTTTATGTCGGTAATATTTTGTGAATGCCTCTTACAAACGGGGTCTATAGAATAGGGAAAGCCGAATGCCTGCTTGTTGGTTGTTCAATTTCTGGTCGCAACGACTGCAGTGAGCCATTTCTCATATTACGTGCACAATCAACGCGAAACTTTATCTAAAGAATAGCTGTGTCGACGTGGTTCTATTAGTACCTCGAATTTGTAGGACATGCACGTTGACACATAATTTTGGCAGCGATATCAACCTGATTTTTTCTAATAAAGGAAAGGCGTTCATATGTTCGACGCCGAAACAAGATTTGTGATTAGGGCCGTCCTAACAGCCTTCAGACTTGAAGAATGCAGCCTATTTGTCTAAATTAATAAGAGCCAACGCATGACACGTGCACTGGTTCCGCCCGACCGGCGCAGCGAGCAGCATTTCTACCGAGCTGCGCTCTAATTTCACGATCACTCACTGCCTGGCTTAGAATAGCCTGCTTTCACAGCGTTATGTTCTAGCTTTTCGTATATTTCACCCGGCACGTCCTGATCCTGAAGTGCTTTTCTTGAAATGGGCATAGGTTTTTTATTGATGTTTTGTCCCTATCATAGCAAATGCTTGAGTTGGAAACATGCATTTGCATTCGTTTTAACAGCGTTCAGTCTCTCGGTGGAAGCAACCAGATGTGGTTGGCAATAGGCAATCGCAACCCTTGGAACTACGTGACCTAGAATTTTTCTACTACAGCGGAAGAGTTGTTTTCCTTTCTGCCTGCTTTTTCCATTACAAGTAAATCCAAGTGAGCGACAAGAAATTTCTCGACGTTGGGTTATGGAACAGTTTACATGTAGACGACATAGGTTAGAGAGGGCTGGAAAAAGAAATAGAAATAAAAGTTCATCGCACGCGCATTGGTGCAATGAAGGGAGAACAAATTGTTTCGTGCCCCAGTCGCGCATTGTTCGCATTTCAATGTCATCCAAAAATTTGAATTTAAAGTAAACCTAACCGAATTGCAGGAAGTGAAGTCGAGCCCCACAAACTCAGCGGCAGTGCAGCGTCTAAGAATTTTATTGGAAACCATATAAGTATGAGATTTTCGACCACAAGCAGATAAAGAAGTTGTATTCGTATGTCTGAATCGGGATAAACATTATCATTTCTGTCAGCCAGGGTGTGCCTGTTGTAGTAAAAGTCCTCTCCATATGACATCGGATTAACCTCGCCGTGTGCTATCAAGGCAACCATGTCCTTCAAAATTCTTTATCTCATGGGCTCAACAAACTGATTCCCGACTACTCCTAGGTTTAGTTTGTCTTCAAAGCCACCCCGCGGCCTGAAGAACTATCAGTTACGTGTTATCTGCACTGTATGCACTGTTGACCTCCAATTTCAGTTCTCGACTTCACCTAGTCTATCATTAAATCACATTGCATTACTAGTACAGTATAAGTCCCGGGAAAAAGCAATCAGTTTAAGCAGTTTTTGGCTGCATTTCAAAACATTTATACGACACTTCCATGCAATAGAAGAAATTCTCAGCCCATGAAATACCAACCAGAGTGAAATACTAACATAAGTCGAGTGATTTTGCTGTCACTTACGTCAGAAACAAATCAAAAAGCACTGCCATTGCCCCAACAACAATAGAAAATCCGGCGAAACAAAGTGATGTTTCCGCTGTATTGATAAAGGTTCACCTATAGCAGCTTCGCTTATGCACTCATGAATTGTTCGGTGGGCTATACCTGTCAATATATACGTCACTTTTCAGTTATTTTTATCTTGTTTGACCTCCGTCCTTTTAACGCATTCCTTGAATACGAGCAAAAATGCCCTCCACACAAACAGCCCAATACAGAGGCCATTTTTCCCGACTGCGCACCATGGCTTTCCTTCAAGACGGTGATTACACACTGCTTCTGCAATTTTCTAGCTTGTTACCTTGTGTGGAAGGCTGTATTCATAATCCAAACAGAATGTTTATACAAAGTTTTTTTATTGACCGATTAATTATTGTGCTCACAACCATAATGGCTGAAACGTGTTAATCATTATTTTGCGGTCGCATGAGCAACGCACCAGATGATGCGGTAAAGTGGCAGTTTGCATCTTATAAATTTGCAAAAGGTTGCGAAAACATGGGAAAGCACATGGGATGTGGGAAAGCTATAGTGCCAGTGTATTCGACCTACTCTAGTATCCGCGGCCTTGTAAAAACTTGCATGCATTTCCGCGTAATATTGTTGAAATTTTATGGCGGTGAAAACTCGTGGACGATATTAGTCTACGCTCTGTCACCATAAACGTGCAAAGGGAAAGAAAGTAAAAACATCATAATTATGTTCCCGCCGTATAAGTTGCTAACTATGCGTCTGCGAATAAACTCCTTTTCCTAACCTGCTCATATGAATTTTACTCCGTCCTTTCCGATTTTTCTCCCGTTGCTGAAAAAAAAGACCCTTTCGTCCTTCTTTTATGTCATGTACCGCAATGAATTCATAAAATGTGGTTGAGTAAGCTTCCTTAATTGATACTCAAGAACACGTCCTCTGTCACATATGGACGCCGATTGAATCTTAATACTAAAAAGGATGACATCTGAGTAAAACCCTTATTGTAGTTATTTAGTCTCCAATTAAAATTACATAGTAGCAATTACACTTACTTACACTCCTGATCTTCTTTGATAGGTGAATTAGACGCTGGCTTCATAACTTGCTCTTCACTGAGAGCCGTATTTGGCAAGAAGTAGTGTAAGAAGTGTGAAACCATTCAATAATATCGAATACGGACGGAGAGCATGTCATAAGGCTAACGAGGAAAACGCATTCTCCGGGAACTTGTTGGAGCTTTTGTGCAGAAGGATAATAAAACCGATCTTAGGAATTCTTAAACAATTCGTCGCAAGACTGATGGCAGTATTAATTACTCATAATATGTATGAGCAGCGCGGATGCCTGAAAATATATTTGCCGCCGTTCTCGTTGTTCTATTACATGTCCTCCCGTGCACACGAAGATACCGCACTGCAAGCGTATAACCCTCAGGTACATCCCAAGATGGAGATACAAAGAAAAGAAATTCACAAACACTGCATAATACCAAAACATAAGAAATAAAGATGCGTCAGGCAAGATATACCATTTGTTACTGTCCAAGATTTGAGCCAATGTTGTTGAACGATCTTCGCAAATTAAACCCCATTCTTCTTTCTCATTTAGCATAAGTCAATTAACATTATTCTTTTCCAGAAGGCTATTTTCATATGAGCGTACTGTTCTCAGATTTGCATTGTTACACTAAAGTTGGGCACTTGGGCACTGAAGGAGGAAGCAGTGCGCGCTGCGGGCCCTAAGCACGGAATCTCCGCGCTTCCTTCGTTGCAATTAGGTGGACATCGAAGACGCCCGTCCGGTCCGCTTTTAAGAACTCTCCGCTTATAAGGAAGAAAAACTACGAAGTAAAAGCATGTCTCGCCTCTCGTGCAAGCCCTGGAGGGAAGTCGACGTCGTATACAGTGACTGTCGTCGCAGGTGGAAAAGGGGGGCGGCAAAGAAAGGGAATGGAGGAAGGAGGGGACAAGGTATGGATATTCACTTGGTTAGAATAGTGGCCACCACAATGATTGGAACTCATTAGGATGTTGAGGGGAGCCCACGCACGCCCACTCACCGGCGGGGACGATTGTGAAATTGCAGGGCCTCTGCTGCTTGCCGACCTCGTTAGCGCCCCAGCAGAGCAAAACGCCGAAGTCGTCTTCGTTGAGTGGCGAGTAGACTGCCATGCTTCGGGTCAACGCGTGGCTGTAGCTGGCCAAGTCAATCCGCTTGCCGCTCGACGAGCTATTGAATCGCCAGTAGAAGGTGACGTCAGCTGGGTCTGCCTCCAGCTCACAGCGTACCGACACGGACTCGTGGCGAGAAGCGCCGTAGATGTGCTTCTGGCCCGGTTTGCACACGGGGGCATCTGCGAGGGAGGCAAGCAAGAATTTACGTGGAGACGCACGTTATGCAGTGTTGGTATCATGGCAGTTACTGCGCCCATGCGGACAAACACTATGGTATTGCGCAAACCGGGCAGTCGGACGAAAACAGTTCTGGGCTGAATGAAGAGCAGAACTCGAAGGTGCATACTTGTCATAACATGCCAAATCTATCAAGAGCCTACAAGCATTTTCGGAAGCTTGCATAAAGTTGTGATGTCTCACCTGTGAACCCATACCTGGAAGCTTTGAGGGGATAATAAATACTAAATGAACTTAAAGGGAGTTGCATCATTTTGTGAGACTTTCATGATATTCAAGGATCCAAATCCATATAAGTGAATCATCAACAAAGTGTTGCGCGGTCGTCGTTTATGCTGCTTCCTAAACGCATCCGTGCTGAAGGCTTCGCACCCGAAATGCATGCGTTTTGTGGCCACTGCACCGTGTAACTCCTTTGTTTGCAAAGCGAAGCCTAGCAATTCGGTCGCACTTGAAGAAAGAGAAAGAAATTTACAGCAGATTACGGCAGTCGCTAATGCGAAATTTGAGCGCAGGTCTTCAAACGCCTCCTGCTATTGCTGGCAGGTGACGTATTAGGTGACGTGCTTGCAGCCATCTGGGCTCTTCCCTTGGTAGCCATCTTCCAGCTGTCCATTCCTCTGCTCTCGCCGTGGCAGGCTGAGTTTCGCACTGCAACTACCAGCCAATACGCCACCTGTCGCGCGCCTACGCACGTCGCCTGTCAGGAGGCGTGTTACGCCGACTACGCTATGACTTCGGCGCGGAATCTACGAACAGGTGCATAAGAGCTGCGCTCTAGAACAAACAAAAAGTAGCTGCATATCCACTACAGTCAGTACACTCTCGTTTGTTGCCGCACTGATGCAGTCCCCGGCCAACCATACAAACACATATTTCAAAATTCTAGAAAAAGAATAAAAAAATAATAGTACTCTCCATTACCATCTATTGACACAACGCGCTTAAATACGTGTTGTGTATTTAACAAATCAATCTCCATCTATGTTTTGAACTCATTAGTTTTGCAGACGCAGACTTATAGGTCTTCGTACTCTTGGCAACGGAGAGACCCCACAGACGGGTTTCCTAATAAGGCATGAAGCGAGCAATGTGATGACGCGTTCATTTAGTTTTCCTTATTATCTGAGCTAATATTGGGCATTGAAGTCAAGCATCTATGTATACAGTCTTAGGAAGAACTCTTCGAGAGAAGTATTTGAAGACGTTCGCATTTTGGTAGGTTGCACCCCAAGAAGCACAGGTAATCGGTCCATGTTGAAAATAGCTGGTATCACTCTAGTCTTTTATAGAAGTAAGCTTAGCTAATACAATTTCAATATTGAGCCGATTATCCGCGCTACTTGAGACCATCACCTGCACAGTTGCAGCTGGACTTGTGACACAGAGTAGGTTCTAAAAGTGGCGCGGAATAAAAATACTGAAGTGGTCGAGCATAAAACACAGAACTAGACGAAAACACGTCTTGCTAGTTCGATAATATACCTCCCCAGTGTTGTGAATGTTCTCGTTCGTTGTAGCCACCTCGCTTTGCTAATCAATGCAGTTTCGCAGTCTGGTAGCGTTATTCAAAGTAGAATGACCATTTATTTACGGACTATCACTCAGCAGGATGTGTTGCTGGGCAAGTTGGTTTGACATCCTGAATATGCAGCGCTGGCAGACGAGGGACAAAGGAGAGACGACACAGCGCCCTGTGTGTGTCGTCTCTCCTTTGTCCCTCGTCTGCCAGCGCTGAATGTTCAGGGCAATAAGTACCGCGCTACAAAATGTTTTGTTGTTTGCTTTTTGCACTATAACCTCATTGCTCTGGGCGCATCACTGTACGAATCACATCAAATGCAGTTGTGGAATCCGATGTATTGGAAGGTATTGGTTTTAATATATTAACCATAAATATAGCGCTCAAAGACTCACATATAGACTATGCATACCTCTTTTTTTTCCAACAAACTCGCCAGTGAACGTATTGTATTCTTTAGACAAAGTCCTCTTCATGTGAAATTGGACGCCAGCGTCTAAGCCGCTTGTGCACGTATTACAAGTATGTTAGCGGGCAAAAAGCCTCCCAGAAAAGCAAATGCAGAAACGAAATTAGTGCTTTCAAGTCTGTCTAATTAAAATTCTTTTTCCTTATAGTACTCTCTGCGCCTTGTTTTGCTGCAGGGGAGTCTTTTTGGTGTGATTTATTGCAGACAGCTTCGGAGAATCATCTGACCCCTGGGCTCTTTAAAGTTAAGAATGTTTGTCGATTCTTTTCGCGCAGGCGATGTCGGAGTTTATAGGCGGTAATACGCGCTCTTTAGTATCCGAGACATGCGAAAGGCCTCGCTGAGCCCAATCTTGCGAATGTCGCACCATGGCTTTGGTTCGCGCAGTAATTTCCAAGTGAGGTTGCTGCAGATGACAGCGAAGACCAAAAATGCCGAAATCTGGTTCATCATGCCCCAACATAAGACATAGATAGTCACTCACATTTGATTCTCAGCATGAACGCGTTGCTGGTGCCGTGGCCCTCTTTGTTCATGGCGGTGCATTCGTACCGGCCGCTGCGCAGACGGTGCACCTTCTGCAGCACCAGCGACTGGCTGCTCACGATGACGCCGGCACTGGTGTTTGTGGTGACCTCGTTTCCCTCGAAGAACCACGTCACCTCGCTGGCCGGTGGGTTGGCATCCACCTCGCAATCGAGGTACACGTCGCGGCCCTCTCGAATGTCGTCCTCCCGCAGGTTCTGGCCCAGTCGCAGCGACACCAGCGGTTGGTCTGCACCACAAAGGCATGCGAGACGAGGTGTTTAGGAGCAGTAGGGGAAGCACGTTTCCTAAGATTTCAGGTTCTTGTCAATCAGCGCAAAGATCAACAGTCAATTAATGAATTCATCGAAAGCTTGACCATTTCCTTGGTCTCTCATTCATTCATTCATTCATTCATTCATTCATTCATTCATTCATTCATTCATTCATTCATTCATTCATTCATTCATTCATTCATTCATTCATTCATTAATTCATTCATTCATTCATTCGTTTAATCAATCAATCAATCAATCAATCAATCAATCAATCAATCAACCAACCAACCAACCAACTAATCAATCAATCAATCAATCAAACAATCAACTGTTGTTTAATTAATGGTCAACAGTTAATCTACGTTTATTAAGCTTATGCAAAATAACATAGTCATATGCCAGCAGGTATTGGCCCAGTCGCAACGATATACGGGGTTTTTCGGGGCTCCACAAAAACATGTGAGATGAGATGTTTAGGAACAATAGCGAAAACACGTTCCTTGAGATTTTATTTTCTTCTCAGTTAGCGAAAAGATGAACGAGTTCATTATTGAATTCGTCCGAAGCTTGACCATTTGCTCTGTCTTTCTCTCTCTCAATCAGTTTAATAACTATTAATCAATCAATTAATCTGTGTTTAATAACAATTAACAATTAGTTTACAATTATTAGGCTGATGCAGAATAATAAAGCCGTATGCAAGCTAACTGCTTCATGCGCCAGATGTAATCCGGTGAGAAGAATACTTTAAAATTAAAAAAATAAATTAGGAACACGCCTATATGCCACTTGCAAAAACATTAGACCGCCCTGATAATTACATACAGGATTTTTTTCTGGTCCTGATGTATCCACGTCATGACACCATACCGTGGTCAGAATGTCAGATATACATCTTTCTGGTCATTTCTGAATGAATTAGTTATTCTTTAAACCATTTAGTTAATTAAGGGCATTCAACTTGCTAATGCGTGCAAAACAAGTGAAAAGACACATATGCGCTCCGGGCTGACACCGGCATTAACGGTCAGCGCAGATGCGTCCATCGTAAAAACAACATTCAGCGCTCATTCCACATGCCTGGCTTAATATGTTTGTATGTGGCTAATCCCGAAGGGCTCTATATGCAAATTCCAGCCATTCAAGGCGCATGTTATACCAGCAGAAACCGAATCCAGCTCAAACAAGTTGCTTGCTCATTTTTGTACGCCGTGACTAAAGAGGATGACTTACAAAGTACTAAATCGCAGTAATACTGAATCGCAGTAATGCCAGTGACTCGAAGCTACCGTCGAACAAAACACAGGGAAAACAAACAGAAGTGCAATGCAACTGAAGCCCTGAATCTTTGCTTCAGTGTATGTGTAGCCAACTGAAGCATGGCATGGTTCATTTCTAGGTGCGGATGTAGTGTAGGGGACAGTATATTAGGCACCTTGCTTACATAATATCTGTAGGTAATGTCCATATTTTGCAGCGGTATGAATAGTAGCGAATATATACGGTGCAACAGAAGACCAGCATGAGAAACAGTTTATAGAACCTTCGGTCTGAGGAAAAGAGAAGCCCGGGAGGAATGTATGGTCCTTATTTACCGAGCTAATGTAGTGCACGACATCCCAATAAAAGATATCCCTTGTTACTTCCTTGGGCGCCTCATGAAGAAACATGAGCATGGACGTAAGGACTCAGCCTTCGGCTGCATTCTTTACAATTCGAGTGAAAAAAAAGATGGAGTTTCTCACAGCATTGGATGCCACGCTTTTGGCGAGGAAAATTTAAGAGCGCACGCTAAACAAGGAATACATAAAAGCAGGGAGGGGCGGCGCACACAGAGTATCAAATTGTTCGAACCAGAAAAATAGATTATAATGTGTTATCAGCTCTCAGAAGAATATGTAAACACTCACTCTTAGATCTCAAAGTCCTACACTCCTAGTGAAACACCGTGCTCTCTCGGCTAATGGTTTAATTTATGCAACCAGGGGATAATGTTAATACGCACCTTAATATATGGAAATTTCAGTTTCTGCAATTCCAGTCCTTAAAAATGCAGATAGCTTTGTGCTGAGTACTGAGATACCTTTGTACTGCCTTAATTGTTCGAGCTACTGCATGTTTGTTTCCAACAGAGCTGAGTGTCTGCGTCAGCAGCGAGCACAAGGAAAACCTCATTTACTCCCTGATTACGATTCGGACTTTAGTAAATCAGAGAACCGGCATTGGGAACAGGAATCTCTTGCGCTTCAGGATCACCGAAAATCCCCAGTGGAGGCCGCGGGCTCTTTTCTTTTACCAGGATTACGAGCGCAAGAGAAAGGTGTTCATGACCACACCGGAGTGGTCACGCTGGCTTTAAAGGCTACATAACAAAGTAGACCAGTAGTAGCGTAATCACTGCGCCTGCCCTCGTCCTCTTTTGTAAGCCTGTTAGCGGAGGCAGGTGTATAAACGCGGTGACAACAAATTCGGCGTAAAACGTAAACATGCCGTGAATGAACCACAACATTCTCAAGACGACATGCAACGGAAATGTAATGAGGAGCTCTCGTTTAAATGCACTGGCTCATAAGGAGGAAGCCAAAGAGAAGGCTCTTTCAGGACCAGTGTCTTATCCAGCGGAAGAGGAAACTTTTAAGGAAGTAAGGTTCTGTATGACTTCCAGTTAGACTTCGAGATAGCGCTTTGGAGGAGGGCATCTATTTATCCAGATATCTGTTGACTACTGGATTCCTGGGGACTATTGGACTATTAACTATTGGATTCCATAGGCTGTAATGCTTGGAGTTCAGGAATTCTTTGGAAACATAGATATTCTATTTTATGCGGGCTGGATTTGTTTGCGGTGGTCAGCTTTTCCAGCATGCTCGCTGAAATAAACAAAAAATATAGTTCGTATTTTTTCGCTAACAACGCCAATGTCGGCGCCATGTTTTCTGGTTAACGAGCCTTTAACGCTACCATGCTAGAAATAAACATTAAAATTAAAGTACGTGGTACCGTAAGCTACACTGATATAAACCAATGCGCGGTCCAAAGCCATCCATTTAAACCTAGCGGGAACTCACAGAGGACGTCCAGCTTCCAACCTTCTTCGATGGCGCTGCCCTCAATGAACTGGTTCTCGGCCCTGCACGAGAGCACGGCGCCGTTGTCCTCCCGCCGAGGGGTGAAGAGCAGCACGCTGGAGCTAGTCACCTCCTCGCCACCCTGGTGTTCCTTGACCGAGAGCAGCTGCTCACCGCCCTTCCACCAGGTGAGCAGTGCCGGGGGACGCGAGCCGCTCGACGAGCACTCCAACTCCACTGGCTCACCTGCCGACAGCGGGTGTTGAGGAGGCTGGATGGCCACGTCCAAAGGAATCACTGCGTGGAAAAAAAAGTTTAAAAGGGCTTTCGTTTTGGTCACATGAGTTTCAGCATCACCTCATAAAGGGGTTATGTTGTTTGAGTGTTCATTTAGGCAATGAACATGCAAAAGTGTCCTGGGCCCATATTCTGGGAGCGGCCACTGAAGGCACATTTCTCGATTCATCATTATCATCACCACCATCAGCCTGACTACGCCCACTGCAGGGCATAGGCCTCACCTATGACTCTCCAATTAACCCCGTCCTTTGCCAGCTGCAGCCTTCGTATTTCCAGAAACTTCGTAATCTCATCCGGCCACATAACTGTTTATCGCCCCCTGCTACGCTTCAACTCTCTTGAAATTCACTCTGTTACCCTTCAGGACCAGCGGTTATCTCGCCTTTGCTATACGTGGCCTGCCCAAGCCCGTTTCTTTCTCTTGGTTTCGACTAGGATATCAGTACTACGCGTTTGTTCTCTCATCCACTGTCCCAGCTTCCGGTCTCTTAACGTTGTGCACATCATTTTTCTTTCCATAGCTAGATGCGCTGTCCTTAACATAAGCTGAACTCTTTTCGTAAGCCTCCACGTTTCTACCCTATAGGTGAGTACTGGTACAATGTGGCTGTTGTATACCTTTCTCTTGAGCGGTATTGGTAAACTGCCATTCATGATCTGAGGGGACCTGCCATATGCGCTCCACCCCATTCTTAATCTTCTAGTTTTGTCCCTCACATGATCCAGATCAGCGGCCACTACATGCTTTAAGTAGACGTATTCTCTAACAACTTCCAGCACCTCGCTACCGATTGAGAACTGCTGTTCTCTTGCAAGACTGTTGAACATTACTGTTGTTCTCTGCGTGTAAATTTTAAGATCTACCATTCCGCTCTGCCTGTCTAACTCATCGATCCTGCTTTGCAGCTCATCTCCTGAATAACTTAGCAAGGTAATATCATCAGCCAATCGCAAATTACTTAGGCCTTCTATTTTAACTCCTATCTCCTGCTGTTAACAATTCAGGCCTCGGAACACCTCCTGTAAACAGTCGGTGAATAGCATGGGCGAGATCCGGTCTCCCTGGCTCAATCGCTTCCTTATTGAAATTTTATGGCTAACGTTATGAACGACTATGTTCTCTATGCAGTCGTTCTAGTTATCTTCCAGTATTTTCACATAAGACTCTTTTACACCCTGATTCCGCAATTCCTGCACGACTACCGGGGTTTACACTGAGTCAAATACTTTCTCGTAATCCCTGAACTCTTTATATTCGGGTTGGTTATAGTCTGAGCATTTCTCTATTACCTCTTTGATGTGTGTGATTATGGTCTATTCTCGAGGATCCTTTACGAAATCTTGCCTGATCATTTGGTTGACTAAAGCGTAAGGTTGCCCTGATTCTATCTGTGATTACCTTAATAAATACCTTGCAGGCAACGAACAGTAGGCAGATAGGTCTGCAATTTTTCAAGTACTTCTCGTCTCCTTTCATCTGGGTTGAGGTTATGTTAACATTCTTTAAGGTTCTGGTACGCTCGAGCTTATAAGGCATAGTTTATTAATGATGGATAGTTTCTCTAGCACAATCTCCCCTCGGTCTTTTAAGAGATCTGCTGTTACCTTATCCTACGGAGCTGGTTTTCCCCTTTGCATTGCTACAAGGGCTTTCTTTCCTTCTTTTTTCTTTATTGGCGGGATGTGCCATTCCTGTGTGGTATTGCTTTTCTCATTGACGTTCTGATTACATTGGCTACTGTATAGACTTGTGTAGAACTCTCCGGATACTTTAACTATCTTATCCATATTGCTAATGAATTTGTACTCTGAAACTCTGAAACCTCTCTCTGAAACCATAACTGTTTTTTTATAGAAGACAGAATCTACAAACACGTAAAATGTGAACGATGAATACCAGGTGATAAAGTTCAGTGAACTTTTTCATTACTTTTGGCACAATGCTTGAGTTAGAGCCGATTTATAACAGTGGATGCACTAATCACTAACTACACCACCGCTGTGGTGTAGTTCTTGGGATCCGCCTCGTGTTTGGTAGGGTCTTCAATGTTCTGAGCTTGAATGTCAGATGTGAGTTTTTTTTTTCCTGGTGGGTGCTCGAAGGAGCACTTCTATCCGTGGGTGGGCGCCTGTGCGCTCGAGGACACTGTCGTCTACGGCGCCACGCTTCAGGTGAAGTATACGGCTGAGATGACGTTACAGAAGAGAGGGGTCAGCTGTCCTCGCAAAACCATAACCTGAAAATTTTGTGCTCCAGCCATTCATTCTCTGGTTAACCTCAAATGGGTGGCATGACAGGGAATAAGCCACGTGAACAAATAGTTTGCAGTAAGCAGGATGACCGAAACCAACATTCTGGACTGATTATATAATGTGGCTCGTCGGCACCATACTGGGCATACGTTCTGTTTATTGTCATAAGTGTAGGTATTTTATATCCTTATATCTATCAAAAACTTTTACAAAGGGACGCCGTCTCTATTAATTATTCTTATTAATTAATTATTAATTATAATTATTTATTTTTAATCCCACTTATGCCTTTTGTTCACTGATGTTCGACTGAAGGTCTCTTTCATATGAGTTTATTCACGGCCGTCCAAAAGCACACGTCTAAAGCTCAGCGCACCTCTCCATTGACGAAGATTGCAATATAGGTGCGCTAGCCAACAAGCTCATGTTGGTTACTGCGCTCAAGAGGCAGACTGTACCGTGCCCACGGGAAGACATGCCACGCAATTCACACCCGCCACTCATTCGACTTCTAGTAAGCTTTGCTTGCAAGCTCCGTTGGTATTTATTTGGCATCAGGTTCCCACGAGCAGGCGAATACCTTGTAACTGGTGCACGTGGCGATTAACAAATGAACGGAAGAATGATAATAAGGTCGGAAAACAGTCAAAAAGCGTTGATGGCAGTATGCCTTGCATGCATCACTTGAAAGCAGTGAAGTCGCAATAAAATGTGGTGTAGAATGTGGTGTACTGTGCCACCTGAAAAAAGAAAAAATATTAAGTTCTTATATTCTTTCAGGCCCGACTACATCAAACTAAGGGCCACCCAAGAGTGTTATAACCATATAAATGTTCGCTGATAAATATCGCAGTACGGCATAAACATAAACAACTTTTGCGAAATAACTAAAATCTCTTTGTCCAGAAGCAATGTGCCCTGGCGCTTCCTGACTGATAGCTGAGCCGTAAGAGACAGCCTAGGGAGCGGCCGAAGCAGGTTTGAGTACAATACACAGTCGCTTTACTACCACAGCTGCCCTCGCATATCAGCTCACACGGCTGGTGGCGGTGGTGGTGGAAGGACGCTCTCCTTGTCTCTAATTTTTTTCTTCTCGTCTCCGCAGAACGTGAAACTGCTGCCGTGACACTGGAACTTTCCGCCCTGCTTGACGTCACCGACACCGCGAAATTGTTGTCACGCTACTGGCGGAAGAATTGAAACTGCTCACTCGGCCGGTGGCGGTGGCCGTGAAAAGACGCTCTCCTTATCTGTATTTTTGTTTTCTCGCCGCTGCGGGTTGGTAAAATGCCTCATTTCCGTACCTAACGCAGCATTCACCGTTGCCCTCGTGTTTACGTGCTCTGATTTTGTTGTGGGCCGTTGTTTTATTTGTTAGTTCTGAGTGCTGGCGAATAGTTGTGGACGAATATTTGCGCTTGTTAGACTGCTGGTTGTGGCTGCCACGTCCGGCCTAAACTAAGCTGCCACCAGATGAAGGACACGTTTTTCAAGTGCAGCAAACTTGTATCACTGCTGTTGCCTTCATCTTTCGCGCTAGTACCTTTTGCACTTCGCCTGAGATGTGAGTGAGTAATAGCTGCCGTGTCAGTAACGAGACACCTCCAGACAATGGTATGTTTGCTACATGCTGAGAATGCACCTATCGGTACCGCCTTAGGTCCTCTTCGGCAGTTACAAAATCTTCGTATAAAGGCTCGGATGAGGCTGATAAAAAGAGCTCGAAGTGTCAAACTTGTGTTATCTCGGCCGCCAGATGTGCCAGGGGTGCACAGGAACAGAAACGCGAGGACACACAGGGTCTTGAGAAAGTGCTGCTTAGAGGCTTTCACAACAACGTGGCAGTACGAAGTCTACAAACAGAACAGTTCCTTGATGTGATTCAATCCTTTCAGTGTATTAATGTGATCCATTCGCCAACGAGAATAACACCACAAAGTGAAACGCTGATTATTACGTGTGTCATCAGCCATGTCCCAGACAATGTTCTTTCGGGAATTCTTACCTTTGACTTGAGCAATCATTTGCCAGTATTTTGCTTTTTACCATGTGCGACAAAGAGAACTAAGAGCAGCCATGCACCTTCTATTCTTTGCCAGAAATTTAACCCCAGACTTCAAAGCTCCCTTTCGGGCCTTAATAGAAGCAGCGCAATGGAATTGTGTGTATAGTGAAATAAAAAAGCCAGCTGATCTTACAACATCTTTTCACGCAGAAATAAAGACTGCTAAAATAAAGTTTTTCCGCCAGTACAGCTCAGATAACACGAAAAATCTAAGAACTCATGGGTCACTCACGAATTATACATAAGGCTTAGAGATAGAGATTAATTGTATAACACGTTTATTCACTCGAGATACCTAGACGAATTATCGAAGTGCAAGAAATGTCGAAACAAGTTGAACCTCGACCTTAAGAAAGCCAAGACTGATTAAGACAAAAGAAAATTCACGTAAATATCTAATTATCCGCAGACTATACGGGGAGAAGTCAGGAGCCTTATGGGAAGCCCGAACAATGCGACCCTTAGCACACTAATGTTTAATGGTACTGAATACTGCGGCACTGCGCTAGCGTAAAAATTTAATGACCATTTTTTGAACGCTTGTGAACGCTCACACTCTAGTGGCACTGAAGAGGAAATAGAAAACTATATGTATGCTGAAAGCCCAAATTCTATTAATCTGAACCGCTGCACAGAAAATGAAATTTTCTCCTTCATTGCGTCCTTAAAAAGAAGCATAGCAGTTTGGGCTGATGACCTCAAAGTCGAGCCGATCATATCTGTTGCTGATATTTTATGTGCTCCTTTACGTCACATTCCTTCCTTTACGTCAAAACAAAATACAAAGCCAAAACAAAATACGTCATATAATAAGGGAGTAATTACTCATTGACGTCCACCCGAGCGCAGCCATACGGCCACAAAGGAAAGCTGTACAGCTTTCACAGAAACTTCGTAGTTAAAGAAAAATTCGTCCTGGTCCGGGGTTCGAACCCGGAACCACCGCCACACCGGAGCAGTCGCTCTACCAATTGAGCTAACCGGGATTTTTTTTTCTTTATTACACTGAGCTAACCGGGACGGCAAGCTTATGGTAGGGCGAGAGCGAATTGATCTATAACTCGAAGTGGGAACAGTGTTCACCAAATATTTAGGGGAATCCCCCAAGGTGGAGAAGATTTGTAATAAGGGAGTAATTACTCATTGACGTCCACCCGAGCGCAGCCATACGGCCACAAAGGAAAGCTATACAGCTTTCACAGAAACTTCGTAGTTAAAGAAAAATTCGTCCCGGTCCGGGGTTCGAACCCGGAACCACCGCCACACCAGAGCAGTCGCTCTACCAATTGAGCTAACCGGGACGGCAAGCTTATGGTAGGGCGAGAGCGAATTGATCTATAACTCGAAGTGGGAACAGTGTTGACCAAATATTTAGGGCAATCCCCCAAGGTGGAGAAGATTTGTAATAAGGGAGTAATTACTCATTGACGTCCACCCGAGCGCAGTCATACGGCCACAAAGGAAAGCTATACAGCTTTCACAGAAACTTCGTAGTTAAAGAAAAATTCGTCCTGGTCCGGGGTTCGAACCCGGAACCACCGCCACACCGAAGCAGTCGCTCTACAAATTGAGCTAACTGGGACGGCAAGCTTATGGTAGGGCGAGAGCGAATTGATCTATAACTCGGAGTGGGAACAGTGTTGACCAAATATTTAGGGGAATCCCCCAAGGTGGAGAAGATTTGTAAATCTTCTCCACCTTGGGGGATTCCCCTAAATATTTGGTCAAAATACGTCATATTGGAACCAAGAAATAAATCTGATGACGAAAACATAATTGTTAAATATAATGACTCTGTCATAGGCGGGGTTTCTAGTTTTGAATTTTTGGGCGTTTACTTTGAAGAGCCCCTGAGCTGCGAGTGTCTGCAGATCTCTAGGCATGCTGTACAAAATTAGGTACCTGCTTCCTGTCTGGCTAAAGTGCCGTTTATATTACGCCTTTGTTCAATCACATTTCAGTTACTGCTTACTAATCTGGGGCTGTACTACCAAGTCTAGCCTTGACTAATTAATCTTTCTTCAAAAACAAGCTGTGCGATGCTTCGAAAACCTTGAGCGGCTGGAACACACAGCCCCGGTGTTCCTAAGACATAATGTGCTAAAAATGAGCCAGTTATATGAGCTGAAACTTGCTACTCATATTCAGAACGAGATCATGCGAAATCGATCAGTGTTAACCAACTTGCGCCTTCCCAGTACTAAACGGTATAACTTTCGAAAGAACTTCTTTAGGCTATCCGCCATAAGAACGAGCTATGGTACACAAGCACTGACGTATTTAATCCCTAAATTTCTAAATACACACCCATCTTTTCTTGACATATAGCAGCAACGTAGAGCATATAAAGGTTGAAAAATGCTTTCAGAACGTACATACTGTCCAATTCAAAGAATTAAGCATATGTGTTTTGAAAACCAACAAAACTCTGTATTGTATGTTATTTTTTTCTCTTTTATTAATGTGTTAGCATTTATATAATGTTGTGGAATGTTGTTATTCTTTGTGCATGTCTAAGCATTGTATGGGTGACAGCGCCCTCATCAGGCAGAGAGCATCTGCCTTCAGCCCTGTTATTCTAGACCGTTTATGTCTGAAAGAATGCTCCAAATAAAAAAAATAACAATAAATAGAAGGTACGAGCGGTTGTGTTCGGTTGATGCGCTATGCATGGAGCAAGTCTGCGTGAATGGGCCACGCCGAGGAGAACAGGCGGTCTTTCGTTTATAGAGTGAGTTGTTCATTTTCATCGCGACCTAGCCCTCTCTACCCGGCCGCTTTGAGCGAAAGTCACTTGATCGATGCATAGCCTGTGAAGTGTTCATTCTCATTAACGCAGAGCTCGATAGGCGTTCCTGTCACTTCCTATTCTCTCTGCCGCCATAACGCATCTGTTTCTTGTAAAATCAAGGCACTAGCGAAAAAAAAAAAAAAGAAACCATACCAGGTGAGAGCGCGCACACTGCCAGTGGACTGAACTATTATATTTGGACCTCTCTGAACGTATCTTAAATCTATGTTTCGCATGGGTGGATGCCACGTCTATCTACTGACACGTAAAGAGCAACAATTGGTTCACAGAATTTATTTTTTTTTACTGCAAGAATTGAAGCTTAGCATGTCACCCTGCATGCTCAAGAAAGCGGTTTTAATTTGTTGAAAGCATTGACATTCAAAAAAGCTGTTAGTTCAGTCATGGTGTGTGTATGTTCCGTTTTTTGCTCTCCGTACTTCTTGCGCAAGTTTCTTCAGTGTCAGCCGTGAACAGACTGCCCGAGCTGTTGAATTCATTCCTCTTTCTTTTCATTTCGGCGTCTCTCATAGCCTTAGTCGCTTTGGGACGTTAAACCTCATAATCCAATCCAATCCAATCCAATCTTTTCATTTCTTGGGCACCGTGCTCTGCAAACTGCAATAGTTCACAGTGAAGTTAATACTAGTTCACGTTCCTTTTTCTCGTTCCTGACGGGACCGCTTTCATCAGTGAAAGCCGAATCTAACGAAATACGGTGGTGGTGAAGGGAGAGGATAAAGGAATACCAGGCTCCTAGCTTACGTACTTACTGCACTCTTAATTACTAACAAGATGAGTGAGGGCTAAAGCTGAACTAGGGTGTGAAAGTAGAAGCTAGCTAGAGGGAAATAAGTATTTCACAATATAATTTCTTCTAAGAACTGCGGGAACTCAAGGAAAATAGTTATCCTCTGCTACACGAACTGCCATTTTCCACCCGTGGAGGAAACTTTACTCGCTCTCTTCTTCAAATCGCTTAGGACTTTATGCAGAAAGAATAAATTGATAGCATTCGTATGAAAGAGCAGTGAGCTGCGCGTATTTGCATCACTGAGGAAGGTGAACGCAAATCAAAACAAAGAGCCGCTAAAACCAGCATCTGTATGATTTAAAGGTTGCGTCAATGCAGAGTAAAGCCATCGCGACTCTTAAGACGCCACGAAAAAGCCAAGAAATAATGAGCTTCAGTCTTGCTTACAACACACTTGTCTCGTTAAGCCCACGACTCTATGATTATCCAAGACCAGCCCTCTCATTATGAAGACCTTCCGACATCAATCTTCTTGCAGCGGTGGCTCAGTGGTTATGGTGCTCGGCTGCTGACACAAAAAACACGGGTTCGATCCCGGCTGCGGCGGTCGAATTTCGATGGAGCCGAAACTATTGAGGCCCGTGCACTGTGCGATGCCAGTGCACGTTAAAGAACCCGAGGTGGTCGAAATTTCCGGAGCCCTTCACTACAGCGTCTCTCATAGCCTGAGTCACTTTGGGAAGTTCAACCGAATAAACCGAACCATAGCCGGAAAGCGGTTGCTGCTCAACTACTTTCAATCCTATATAGCGCCTTAGCTCTTGATGATGTTCTGTGGCCGGAACGGCTTCACTGCTGCAACAACCTAAAGATTAGTCGATGGGGCTCGTGTAGGCTAGTGTTCTATGTCAGTGAAATTTAGCAATTGAGATTATAAACACTCTGTGGTTGCCCTATCGCGTCTACTAGCCAAGCAGTAGATCTCATCTGAGAACTGCAGCTGAAGGTCACCTGTTCATCCTTTTAGCCAATAAACTTTCTTCTTTAAGCAGCGACCATATAAAGGTACCAACTTAGGTCAGTTCTAAAGTTAGCCATTCATGCATGCTAAATTAACCCAAAAACATTGACCCTAAATGTCTCCCTTAGGCCCAGGGAACGAGTATGTTATTTGTGAGCGGGCACTGTGACAATTGTTAGGCTGAATTCACACATCGTACGGCCGGAACTACGCAATATGCATTATGTCAATTATTTCCTTGACGCGAGGCCGATATACTGATCAGCGCATAGAAATAAAGTAAACACTTGCTAAATCAGCGATTCCTGCATTCACACAAGGCACGTCATCTACACTCGCGACGCATGTAAACATCATCGTCACAAAACATGAACACCAAGTTCGGAACCGAGACATACGTGGTATGTCCATCCAACACATTTAAAACGAGAGGGCATAGAGTAGATTCTTGGGTCATGACCCAGAAAATAGGGCTTGGTATAGTTCGCTATTAAATTAACGAGCGCAGAGGACGAAGTTGTCACTCCGTACAAAGCGGGCCGGCTGTAGCTGCGAACTAATTTCAGTCTGAAAGCACTCGCTGAAAGATTAGATCACTATTTACAATTCCCTTCGTTCGGCGAGCAGCATCCCTGTGCCCGCTCTTCTAGGGCGTTATTCGGGGAAGGCCGATGGGAATAAAGACGAGAAAAACGGCAGGAAGAAGTGCCGCCACACGAAATGGATGACTTATATGTATCCCATCATCTTCCTCTATGCGCCCAGCGCTCGCTTCCGTGCGAGAACTCTGAATGCGACGCTAAACGAAGCATCGGTGCTCTTCATACAATTCGCTCCAAGTTGAGGAAAACCGGAGAGGCAGCGGAGGGCACGCGTTTGGGGATTTGGGGATAGGCGTGCGCACAAGGCGCCTCATCGGGCGACAGAATTCGCGAAACAATGAGAGCTTGCTCGAACGCTCTCGCGTACTTGGTCGTTAATTAAAACCTGGTGATTGCAGACGCAGCAGCTAGCATTATGAAGTGGTTCGTGGCATTTATAGGAGCACGAACATTTATCAGCAGATGGAAGGTATCGAGGGATTCAACTGCAGGTTATATTTATAAGTACGGTGAAGCAGCCTCCCATGCCCTGGGGTGTTTGTAGAAGCAGCAGCCGCTGTATTTTTGGCCGCGCTGCGATCGGCGGCACAGAGTAGCGAACGTTCGTGCCAGGGATGTGAAGATAGAGAATGACACAGATCGATCGAGAAAATATAAAACTGCATCGATGAACGCGAACATGGTTGTTTTACCTCCGGCATGTGCATAATTAGCTCCATTTGAACAGAGGGTGGTGTAGCAAGCCACTAATTAGACACAACTTCGCTGACACCAGTATAGAGACCCAAAGAATAATTATGAGAACTTCGAGTTCTTGTACATGTGCGCAAGTCGTTAATGTATACACTGCTTTTGTTTAGCAACCGCTGAGCTGTGTGCACCACTTCCGTAATTTTTCACCGCTTTGTTGAAGCGTATGCGAGTATAATGCAGAACTGAGTTTCTTCTCTAAATCGTCGAAGTATTCAGACAGTACACAGAACCCGCGCATGACGCAGCAAAGCGCTTTACATACATGTACTGTTAGGCAAAATTCCGCTTCCTTGTGCATGGACCATTACTCTCGCACCACAGGCGTGCGCAGACTTTTAGTTAGCGTAGGGCCCATGGGCGCCTTCTATTCCTGCCGTCAACGCAGAAAGCTACGGTGATTTTGTAGGCGGGCTTTAAACACCGATGGTTTTCGCGGCACTAAGCAGCCCACAGTTGTGTGAGCTATTATGCCTCGCTTCTTTCAACTCCGCTAATACAACTAGATGGCACTCTGTCGAATGCCGCGTTGCTTGAACGACTAATCATGCACCATCTTTACAGATCTTCTTTCGGAGCACGGTTAACCCCATTATTATCTTTCACTAGAGACACGGCATAAAAGGCTTTAAGCCACATTTTGAGCAGGGCAAACGCAAACATGGTCTGTCACCGCAAAGCTGCCTGTTTTAATCACAGCCACAAATGAGAACAGGTGAAGCATTTTCAGACATGCAGCTTGCTATTATATCCAAAAAACTTGGTGGTGCCATGCGACCCACCACTGCTACGCTGCAGCAGTGTTCTTGCATTCGTATATAGCATGTACTATCGCGCTCAATATGAGTTGCAACGCGCGGTCATCGACCGGGGCTCATTCCGTGGTGTGCCTCCTCCAAACAGTCGCTCGGAATTCTGGGAGAAACTTTTTCCTGAGCGGGGGTGCTGTTGTTTCCTGGAACAGCATTTTCTCCCAGAATTCCGAGCGACTGTTTGGAGGAGGCACACCAAGGAACGAGCCCCGGTCGATGACCACGTGTTGCAACTCATATTGAGCGCGATAGTACGTCCTTACTACTTCTGCTCTTTGCCCGACCCAGCAACGCTTTATGCTTTCCTGAATGCATGAGAATGAACCACCTCCGGAGTGTTGCAGTATACACTGACGGCAACGATGGTAATTATCTCAAGCCATAAACATGCAAAGAGCAAAAACTACCGCGTCTTTTTTTTTACAGTCGTGAGCAGTGTTGTTAACGCCGGCAAAAGTTGCACAACCAGTCCGTAGCGTGACGCCTTTACAAAAGGTAGGTTGCCTCAATCCACGGTCCGGTGTTCCATTTCTTTAAATAACAGAAAAATACATTCTGTTGTGACATGTGGCTTCGCGATCGATCTGTTTCAAGCATTCACATCGGTGTCAATCGATGCAGGCAGTGAGAGCAGTGCAACTGCGCTAGCCATTGTGTGTTGATCAGGACGACGCTACTATGACAGGTGTAGAGGGCCTGTGGCACAGTCAGTAAGGGAGCGTCGCCCAGGCAAAACGACGCTGGTCGGTGTCGACAGCGTGCTCGTCAGGCATTCTTTTTTTTTTTGTGCAAGAACTTTTAAAAACAGTCTCCTCGTCGTTAGACCAGATACGCGCACTGCACTGCGAATGCAGTCTTTCTCGGCGGCACAGGTTTCATCCTGCTGCTTTTTACTTTTTCTGAATTGCCATATGACGTTAACTTTTAGGTTTAATCCCACTATATTCGACTTATATTCGACACTATATTCGACACTATATTCGACAAGGGTGCTTGGCGGTCCTTGAGTCGATAAGGGAATAGTTCAAATTTTTGCTCCTCAGGAGCGGTACGTAAAGTTGGTCCGCAGATTTCAAGCTTCCTCACATAAATCGTCTTCCAGGATGATGAACACAACTGCTTTATTTGAAGAAAGCACGTGCGGAGAGCTGCTTTATAGCATTGTGTCCTGAGTGTGATGCTAGACAAAGTTTTACTTGCATAAAATTGCGCGCATAGAACTAGTCACTGTATTGATGTGGAAGACGCAGCAAACATAACTCGCTTTGTGTTTTACAGCGCCCAGTTGGTTACATTGGAGGCTGGGTAGCGAATTAGATTATATTTGTGGGGATTTCGTGAACACTTTTAGACCAGGCACTTTACGGGCAGCTTGCAAGTTGTTTGCATCATGCACGATGGAATATTGGGGATGTACCGAGGTTCGAGTTCACACAGCTGCTTTTGTTCCCAGCAAGGATGCGCTAACGTCAAGAATTAGTATAGCTCCTTCGTTGCAGCCTTGTGTTACTGTCGTTGCTTTGGTCGTCTGTACAGGTCGTTACCATTCGCTCAACAGGGGAAGTGCTCTGGCCAGTTTGGAAGCTTTCCTGGCACGAGCTGTACCAGTAGTTCCTAGTTAAATGTTCTGGCCAGTTCCGGTATAAGCACCATGAAGGGCTGCCAAACTAATAACTGAAGAATCTTCCATTACAAGTCGAATTAGGTGGAATTTTGAAATGATGAGCATTAATAAGACTGATGAGTAAAACGTTATTATTAATAATATACTTTTACACAAAAACTCCGAAGTCCCCCTTGTCAACGATTTTAATTTCTAGAATTTGTAGCTCCTCAATCGCTTAGAATACTGCGACCAGAAGCTTTTGAAGTACTCTTCATTCGAACACGGTCACCTCAAGTAGTTGTGCTTTCGTACCGTTGTGCAGAAGTTTTTCAACACAAATTCGTTCAACTGGCATCCTGTTGGAGCTAAGAACCGACCGCAAGCTCATCGCACCGCCCTACGTGCGGCCGCAACATGTGCGGACGCGACTGGGGCCAGTGCGAAAAGCCGCAAGCCCACTTATCAGTCATCCTCAAGTAGGACGCCCCATTGCAGTGATGGAGCAGGCGATGCAACCGCAGGTCCACGTAGGGCATCGTTGTATCAGAGGACTCGTCCACAGTTGCGGCATCCTGGGACACCACCGCAGGTATAAATCAAGCCCAGTGGTCGTGATAATGCATGGAGAGACAGGCACAGCCAACGGGTCTTCCCACTTCGTCACTGCGCGAGCCCCGTCTCGAGAAGGCGATATGCTTTCTGCCTTTCTTCCGACCCCTTGTACTGCTTTGTTGTAAATATTGTAAATAAAGCTCTTCCCGTTTGCTCCGCCGTCACCTATCTTCTCCGGGCCAGCTCATACGTGGAAGCTGAGCCGATTGCCAGGAAACTCGGCCATGCTATTGTGATAACTTCAACGTCACAGCAGTGATGACAGCGGTGGCATGACCTGTTGCAGTAGTTGCTATCGTCAGTCTCAGTCGTGAACCGTTGTCACAATGGCAAGCATGAGGAGTACAATAGCTGAAAGAGTGATATGTCGGTTGCTTTGATAAAATGGAGGTCTTCTCTCTCTTTACACAAAGTTGGCTTAGCCACCTTTGCAGAAGTGAGTAAACTCTTACTGCGTTATCCTAAGAATTTTCTCGAGGCCTATAAAATTTTTCCACTTTAATAACAGTAATGTTTACTTTCATAATCGTATATGCAGCATATGGCAGCAGAATATGTGCAATAAAAATTTCTTTTCGTGCTTTGAGAACGCCACGCATATCCGGCTTTGAAGTTCGACAGCAGTGTAATAGCTTACTATGTGTATAATCCAGGGTTGCTCTGTGCGAACGCAAAAAGCACAACGATTATGCAATTGCTTACTTAGGCGACAGAGCAATAATGCATTGTCAAACATAAATACTAGAAACAGAAGGACGAAGAGACATTGTC